>NW_027271903.1:945000-957500 GCF_040938485.1 Diadema antillarum
TGCACAGATGAACATAATAGACAATGGGTTTTAATTTCATCGTTTCATTCTGTATTTCTTTTTGGTAAGCAATCACATATACTAGTACTCGTCATAGAAAGTTTAACGATTTTAAAACATTATTTTACAACAGTAATAAATAGATGCAAACTTGCGGGGTTAGCCGCTCAGTTAGCTCCATCGTAATTCAAAGGCACATTGAGCAGTATTTCAGAAGATAGTAATTCTGACAAAATAACGATCCAATTATATACACATATAATTCTCAAGATTCACATATCTTCTGAAGTACATGATTAAGAAAGCTATCGAAGTACAGATGACACTGACAGTACACACAGCACATGATTACTCTAATGTCTCTTACACTGTTAAGTTTATGGTATACATTTTATGCTCACTGATTGCCACGATATTTTTTAATGGGGAAGAAATGAGTCATGCTTATTTTTCTTCAGGCAAGATACATGACTATTCCCGAATGGCACCGTAATTGCTAACCATTTATTCCTAGGTAGTTTGGGACAATGCAGCAGGGGGTCGGCGTTTCGGGGTCATTCCACTAGACCGACACCCACGAGTCGTACAGCCCACGAGTTCGACATTGAAAACATGTCCATGAGTCATACAGCTCACAAGTCATACAGCCCATGAGTTCGACACTAGGTAAAACCAGCCCACGAGTTCGACACGGGGCTTAATAAGTCGGTCTCGTGGGCCTTGTTAGTTTAGTGTCGAACTAATGGGCTGTATGACTTGTGAGCTGTATAACTCATGGGCTGTATGACTTGTGAGCTGTATGACTCGTGGGCTGTATGACTCGTGGGTGCTGGTCTCATGACGTGCGGTGCACCCGGCGTTTCTCCCCGAAGTTTGTGTTGATTGTGAGTTGCTTAAATAGCATGCAGTTACCCTGGCAATAACTTTAATACTAATATCCAATTGGTTACTACCAAAGCAACTGCAAATTATTGCGTCGAAGAATTGCTATAAAGAGATTTATCATGGATCCCTGGTGTTGGTGTATGAAGCAGACAATTTCACTCGGTTTGCACCTTACTCTCCGCCTGAGAAGTGCAATGGGATCTATATTTGCCTGCACTGTGACTTATTCACACTAACAACGGTACAGACTTGAGTAACACCAAACATACAATATTGCAATGCTACATACATACTACGTAAAAAAAGAAGAAAAAGAGAAATGAAAAATCGATTTTTAAGATGATGCCTATTAATACTAATGAAAAATGACTTACAAATAGAAGAAGGATAACTAAGAGGACTAAGTAAACGAGTTTCCAAATACAAAGGAAATCAGGGCTCGATATTACACTAAGATTATCTCTTTCAAAAGGACGAAGTAGAGTTTTATCATCATCTTGCGGCAAGGTAATGCATTGTGAACAAATCTGTGAAACACGTTTTGATAAAATTCCGCTAAAAACAAACACATTTATCACGTTTTAAATCAACATTATGTAGAAGTACAAGTTTCTTCACTTTAAAAAAAAAAAGTTGCTCGAAGGAGGATTCTAGTACTAATGAGTTGCTTGAATTGCAAAAGTCAAGTTTGATGATACTACCATTTTTTTAATGAATTAGTAATCTCCTATCACGAACCTAACACACTGATGGATGATAAGGTCATTGTTCATTACCATTGGCAATTATTTCTATAAGTTTAGAACATAGAAAACGCTGAATGTAATCAGCAAAGAATACTGAACACGACTTGCAGGCCCTATTTCATTAAAAGTTGATACGATAGCAACTGTTGCTGGAATAGCATTGTCATAGTAACAACAAGAATCCAGCTTCCTGATTGGCTGTTGCTCTTTGAAGTTGCCATTCCAGCAAGAGTTGCTATCCTAACATCTTTTATGAAATGGGGCCCATGCTAACGAGATGTCAAGGCACAGACTAGTATCTTTGTACGTGTAAACAAGCTTCTCGCATGGGATACTTCATCAAATCGGGGATCGGATACTAACATTTATAAGTTTGTTTCTACGACAAATCAATGTCTTTTTGTTACAGTTTATTCAACTCTCTTTTTGGATAAAAACTTTTTTTTAAAAATCTTCATTTGCAACCTTTTTTTTTCAGTCCAATTTAATTCAATTCAATTACGATGTACATGTATATCAACCTTTCAATCTTTCAATGACGTGGTATGAGGCCTTTTTATATTTTTGTTTTAATCTAGTCAACAAAAACTACATATCAAGGTGTAAAGCTTTTTCTATCATCTCTATAATTCCTTGCATCTTATGGGGCAAAAAGGAAAAATAGAGGAGATAGCAAAAATGGAAAACAGTAATCATCAATCAACTATATCTTACAATATCAACTGGTTCAAAGTGCGACGTTAACAATGCATATTTACACAAACATCAGTAACACAGTACTGTAAACCTTGTCCCGCAACGAGTTTTCAAATTAGTAATGACACATTTACAAAAAGATAAGATAATTCTCTGCACTAAAAGTGGAAACAAAGATATAAAAGTACTTTTTTAATGTAAAATTAGATCAGACAGACAAGTTGTATAGACGTCAACGAAGTTGAAGTCGGTACTTCTTAAAATTCTCTACACAAATAAATCAAATTGAGAATATATTTTGTTCTCTCAAGTTCTAAATTGCCGAAATGTCATTTGGTCAAGTATCAGTCTGACGGCAATGACTGTTTCACTCCAATATAGCAAAGGGTCTATTAAAAATATTGCACGTCGTTAGGTGAGCTTGAACATTAGATAATTACACTTGTCTGGCATTACTGTACATGCAACCATAAAGATTATAGACAGTGCAAGATTTTCTTTTCTTTTTGCATGTAACAAGAAGCACATATTCCATGATAATGGCATAGTAAAAGCATACATTCTATAACATCACTCGGAACAAACAACTTTTCATCGAATTACTTGCCAATTACTAACTCTTATCAAACAGAGAAATCAGTTGTTAAATTTATACTGATTGTCTATATTTGTGATTCAAGATTGTGATTCAAGAGAATGCTTGCTGTATCCTATTAAAGACACAGCCTGACAGCAATAAAATTGAATCACCTTGGCTCGAATTCACGAAGGTGGTACAAATGAAATCACGGTTTAAACCATGGACAAAAACCATGGAGCGCCAAGTGTCGCATGGAATATTTCGTTACGAAATCAGTGATTTCGTCGATGAAATGATTATTTTGTAACGAAATGACATAATTTTGTAACTAAATGAACATTTCGTCCACGAAATGATAATTTCGTTAACGAAACGGTCATTTTGTCGACGAAATGACTGATTTCGTAACGAAATATTCCGTGCGACACTTGGCGCTCCATGGTTTTTGTCCATGGTTTAAACCATGGTTTCATTTGTACCACCTTCGTGAATTCGGGCCTTTATGTTTTACTTTTGTAATTAAGAATGATAGTTTTTGCGTCGATTGCATGACTCGTCCAGAGTGATATACAGGCACTGCTTTTCAGTGTACCCCACACTCTTTTTTTTTTCTCAGAACATAGATAATGCAACAAATAGAATATATAAGAATAGTGATAGAAATATATTGTTCCATCATTATTTTTTCCTTAAAGGTGAACTCCAGACATCACATCATGTCTACATAAATCGACAGCTCCATGTATAGATTTGTGCAATTTATTGTGGTCCTTGAGCAGAGAAACAATACTCGGAAAAATCTTAAACAAATTACACTGAACAGTGTTGATGACATAGAAGCCTCACATATTTCAGAAATGTAGCAGTGTAATTCCATTACAATGCCACTTGCTTGCATGCCATCTTCTTTTGTTCTGCTTCTTTATGCCCCAACTCATGCATTCTTATGGTGAGGCTGCCATGTCATCATCCTTGTTCGTGGTAATTTGTTGTAAATTTTGAAAACATTCTTATTCCTCAACCCAATCACTATAGATTCTGAAACTCTGTACTCGGTATAACTGATTTATAGTTGTTCAAATGTAAAAGTCTGAAAATGTTTCTGGAAATTTTACGTTGGAATATATAATTTGTTAGTATCTCACTGAGAGGCAGTGTCAGCGTAAATTTGGAACAAGTTTTTGTCTCACACGTGTCAAAGTCAAACTGACAATCATTTGACCTCTTTTCCTTTAAAATGACAAATTAGGAAATGACGAATATGCATACAGAATTGTATTAACCCGGTCCCCATTTTCCTCGCCAGAAAACTTACTGCGAGGCATACTCTTTCGTCTTTACCTATACCGAACATTTCAGCACTACGAAAAACTCGTAGTGCTGAAAATTATTGGACAACGTGTGGTGAAGTTTCATTTTCCGTGGCAAAACGGCGTTGCCCATCGCTATACTTATGTTTGCAGATGTAACATTGAGCTGTTTTATAAAGTCAGTGGCTCCCATGAACATGCATTGCTCAATCCAAACAAAAAAAAAAAAAGTCACAACGATCGAGGACGGGGAAAGTCCGTGCTTATATCATGAAGCAGCAGCTCAAATTGATATTGGTCTTTCTGTCCCCATCTAAATAACTTTTGTGCTATGACTTTTGCGAGAAGACACAAACACTTAGGACCTGAGAAGCAAGGGAAAACAAAAACAAAAAAGAAAATCAAGACACGGACAAAAACGAGGAGGAAAAACAAACAGAATCATAATATTTCAGCTTGTGTGCGTCGTATGGCGTTCCGTTAAAACTGTAATTAGCTCCCTGAAAATCAATCTGCAGAATGGGTGGGGAGAGCTACCCCATTGCACCCCTACCAAAAACACCTCTCTCAAAAACACATAGCTGGTAACATGATCCGTCACGTAGTGTCCGTGCTTCATCATCTACAGGGCACGTGATGCACAAATCGGAGGCAGATAAGAGGCGACAAGCTTCCCAGAAAACTCTACAATAACGCAGCTTCCGCACGGGTTTTGCTTTTGTCTAGTGCTCATCCGTCGGTCACGTCAAACACAGCGAACCTTCGTTCCGCGGAGCACCATCCTCTTGGCGTAACCATCCAAAGTCTGTGCAATTAACGTCCGCCTTGCCCCATCTGTCTGGCACGGCCCATCAAACCGAAAATTGCTAGGTCTAGTACTGTGTAACACACGGTTTGTTGGCTTGTCTGTAGTCTGGAAAATGGCACCCACAAAGAGAAAGGACATTCTTTAATTAAAAAAAAAAGAAAGGAAAAAAGATCTGACCACTCCATACACAATCCTTGCTGGAGTGAAAGAGACTTACAGCACCAGGAGACTACTGAGAAAGAGAGCCTGAAATCGCGCCTACAGTAGATGGAAACGAAATGAAAGGTGTGTTTTCCTATTCTTCTTTTGGGACTCATCTTGACGCATGGTCCCTCACGTTTTCACTATGCCCCCAGTCAAATCCTGGATGACGCCCTGGACGACCAGCTTCTGGAGCCATTGCTTCTCCTTGTCGATGTTGTGCGTCCACGATTTCTTCATATCACTGGCCTTGCTCTTGTCGTAGTAGTGCAGTGGCTTGTCTTCCCTGTAGCCGAAACCCGCTACGCTCACTTCGTCACACAGACGTGTTGCCATGGAGATCGCTAGGCTGCCTGTTGTCGGTACGTTCTGTATCGGCATGCGCAAAAGAGAAGATCTTGTCAAAACATTAAAGGAGTTGTCGATGGAAAGTGTACGCAATGGAAATCGAAAGATGACTAATCAAATAAAGCAGATATCAGATCATTCAATTGATTGTCAATAATCGTGTGAATGTGAATGTGAATATCAATTACATGTATTTCGGCTTCATTTTAGCTGTTTTCTTCATATATCTGAGACAGACTCACAGACAGACAAACAGAAAAGAGAGACACAGGCGTAGAGAGAGAGAGAGAGAAACATATAGAATGAGAGAGGGAGAGAGAGTATGAAAAGAGGAAAGGTGTCGCCTCACCTTGTTCATTTTCCCGCTGCTGATATCAAAGCCAATCATCGTTGCTGCCTCCCTCAGGATGAGGGGGTTAAAGATTCGGAATTCATCCGCTGGCTTAGGCAACGACTTGGCCACAGACTTCCAGAAGTGCAACGAACTTCTCTGCAGACCAATGAAAATAGAGAAAAAAACAACAACTTTACAACAACCCTGATGATGACCATAACGTTCCTAATGTGACAATAATCACATGAAATAATAATGAGAAAACATCGACATTGATGCTACAACCACCTCTTCAGTGTCAGAGTGTAGGACTCCAGTGAAAGAAACGTCTGGGGTTTATTGACATGTTTTATGTTACGGCTCCCCCGCCAATCTTCCGTTTGATGAATTTACACCTGATACCATCAGAGTAAGATGCACTACAATATACGTTTTGTTCAAGATGCAAAATATGGTAGCAATTGAGTAGTCATGAAAACTGCGCTTCCAGACTCTGTAGACAAAGCTATAAATACCAGTATAGCTTCATATTTCAAGCATGGTTTGGGGGAGCCTTTAGGAATCTACGAGCGAGCGACGCACCACCGTCTTTCCAGAGGCCACGTCCACCAGCCACTCCCCGTCAGACGGCTTGAAGAGGATGACAACATAGAGCCAGTGGTCCCGGTAGAGGTCTCTATTCTGGAAACTGCTTTCCGGGTAGGCCATCCGCAGGGTGGTCTTCGAGCCAACGTCTTCCTCGTAGCCGGCTGTGGGCGCGTCGTTTAGTCTGGAGAGAGATAGTCATAAAGAGAGAATGAGATAAGAGTAGCTATAGAGAATGGTATGTTCAAACTTGCCAACAATAAATACAATCGTAGGCCAATAACTGGGAGAAAAATGACGCAAAAATAGTAAGTTTCATCCATCTCCCATAAATCACTATTAGCAGGTATTGGCAAAAATATAATGTATGAAAAAAAAAATGAATGAAGCTTCTTCTTTCCCGTGAAAAGGGAATGTTGTTGGTATTATACATGGAAACAGTTGGTACATACATTATGAACAGAGATACGGGCCATGGTGATGGTACATTATCTTTGCAGAGTTTGGTCCTATATCCTAACATTGGCATTTTCGCTGCGTCTTTCCACCATATTTGTGAGAAAGAAAGCACTGAAAGTGATTTCATGGTACTGAGAGATACTGTAGTAGAAAAGCAGTAGATGTTCGTGCTTCCGTATAGGTTCGTTAATCCGAAGATAAAGATTGATAAGGTTTGTTACTCCGAAGGTTCGTAATTCCGAAACACTATACGTACACTCTAAGAACAATAGGTTCAACTTTGCAACTTTACATGTGACACTATTATCGTAGCACCCTTAAGGGTGCAATTTTGCACCTTTCAGACCAGATGGGTGCGAAGTGGTCTGAAGGGGGCAAAGTTGCACTCGAAAAGTTACTATAATTGCGTCAAACGTCAAGGTTCAAAGTTGAATCTATTTTTCTTAGTGTGAGATGTTAGTTCGTTCTCCGAAGGTTTGTTAATCCTAAAATGAAATCCAAGAATGTTATTCCGAAGGTCCTTTATTCTGAATCTTGTTCATCTGAAAATGAAATAAGGTTTGATAACCCCAAAATCAAAAGAAGGTGCGTATTAACGAACCTTAAAAATAACGAACCATTTTATACGTTAAAAAATGAATTCTTCATTGCACAAAGATAACAATATAAACATATTTTTGAGTCTCATCAAAGCTGTTAAAGAGATCTAAATGAAAGCACAAATAGACATGCCTATAGATGTGTTGTCTATTTGCATGTATGCATAAAGTAAATAAATCTACGTATACGTTACTTGTGTGCAGATAAACATAAAATAGAAATAGAAAAACATATGATGTATGCATACACAACGTATAATCCGACATTTTCACTTGAACAATGCTAAAATCCACTAAAGATACTATTTTCAACTACTGCATGTCTGCACGACTTCAGTGAAAATCTTGACAGTTCCTATTTACAGTCTTGCGACAATGGATTCAAACAATATGATAATTCATAGATTTGACGGATTCATCCTTCTGAAAGTTCATCTGCCATCAAAACACTGATGATGAGGAACCCTTCTCCTAGACGTTGATGATTGTGTTGTAGAGGAATCTTAATCACTCACCTAAAGACTACGTCGTGCTCATCTATGGTATTACCCAATGAAGTTTTTGAGAGTATACCACCGTTGCCGACGACCACGCAGCGTAAACATTGTTTCCTGGCATAAGAAATAGACAATATAAAACGAAACATCACCACAAGGCATCGTCTCTCAAGAGATAGAAAATGTTGACCATGAGTCAAATTCCTACATACACTTACCATACAACGTCGTATACCATACCTAAAGCACACCATACCGTAAAATGGTACACTCTACTTTATCATACCATACCATACCATACCATACCATACCATACCACACGAAAGCATAACAGGACATAATAGGGCATTTTTTTTTTAATCTGATCAAATGGACGGGTGAGTCGTGAAACCATTTTCTCCGTAGTGCCCACAAGAAACAGTGCGCCATATTGAACAAGTTCATGAACTTATCAAAGACTTCGTATGTCGTATCTCCATTCAAAAAGTGGGCCCTATTTTCATTCAACAATTACCACTATATATATTCCACAATTCTCAGAAACTTATCCGGTTAAGTTCAGAACGTCCAACACGAAGATCAACATGAATCCCTGTGTAAAAGGACACAACTAATTGACTGTTGGTGTTGTTCGTTTTGTGTCGTGGACTTACCGCCTTGTTGCATTGAAGCCAGTCCTGCTGACAACTGCCAGAGCTTTCTTGAGAACGCTCTCTGCGCATAGACACAAACAACGTAGTCATTCTACACTGATGAATATATCAAGATATATATATATATACATATATATATATATATATATATATATATATGTGTGTGTGTGTGTGTGTGTGTGTATACATGTGTGTGTACTTATGTATAATTTATATTCTCGACTTCCAATTAAGCTATGTTCTATATGGCGTGGGAACATTCATTTTCAGTTAGTGGTAAATCTGTATAATCATTAATAATGTATAATTTATCTTCAACACAGCATAACAATTTAGAAATAAAGGAAGTGAGATAATTTATACTTCTTAATTTACTGTGCCGTAATTCTACAACCACGTTTCTGATAAGCCAGAAGGAGTTAGCGCAATAGACCTCCTCAATGATATTACTTTTCTCGTTGCAACTGATTGACCAATTGCCCTACATCGACCTAGACAATCATGGGCGTAGATACTCGAGCAGGATTCGAACCTTAACGTCGACGTAGGGCAATTTGTCATGAATTTCATGAATTTAGATTACTATTCTCATCATACAAGTTACATCATTTACTAGATAGTAGGAAGTCAAAGGTGACAATATTAGTGGATGCATTTATGCCCTCAACGTCAGTGATCGGACAATGCTCAATACGTCATAGTCAGATCACTGGTCGGCTACGTCGCAGGAACAAAATAGTTCAAGTAGCGTGTGCCCCTCCACTCCGGCGCCGTAAAATGAAAATACGACAGAAAAAATAACACGAAAACACAAATTATTCACCTGAATTCTGCAACCCAAAGGGCAGAGGATAAGAAAAAATATCGGGAATGTTGCTGTGATTTCTCGGCAAGAACGGTGGTAGATTGGCATCGTAGCTGAAATTAAATTAGTGACAATGAGCCATGGATATTACTGGTTGTCAATACACTGTATCTAAATTATTTTTCATGACTCTGATTCCAAAGAAAGCAGGAGGTATTATGTTTTACCACTTAGATCTCCTTATTACGATTCGAGTAAAATCGTTCAGTGGGTTTTCTTTGGGGTCAAAAGTATGAAGGGTCATTGAATTTGAATAAAAAAAGCAACAACTCAGCTCGGAATGTCCAATAGAAATTGAACTTGGCAGAAAGGGTAGATGTATCAAAATATGAGTGTCATGATAGCGATGAAAGGTGAAAGGTCAAGGTCAAAGGTGATCATGCTTTAGCCACAAATTGTCATTTCCAGCGAGTAGGCCTACTTGAGCTCGGAATAGCTAGTTTTATGTAAATTTAATTCAATTCAATTCAATTCAATTCATTTATTTTCATTCTTCTTTTTTTCTTTCAACAAAAACATTGATAGTCATCTCAATGACCACGAAGCGGTGAAAGAAGACAAAAAAGTAATCGTACTTTAGCCGCAGTCAAGGTCAAAATGAAATGAAAATGTCATTTTTTTTCTATTTTTTTTTTTTGTGTGTGGATATACATGTCTGTTTCCATTGGGTATATCCACCTGTCCAATGATAATGTTGTTTGGTTCCGTGGATAGATAGAAACTGGAAAATATCTTCTTTATGCAAAAAGAGTTCAAGATCGACCCATGGCCAATAGTCATGATCACTGAACTTCACCACAACATATACTATTAAGATCAACATGTATGCTATAAAGTCACATACTAAAGGTCTTATCAAGGTCACACAAAGTCACATACAGATGAAATCATATGCATATTTAAGATATCAAACATCTTTGTTTCAAAAACCATTCGGTATACCGGCTCTAAGTTGTGGAATAAATTGTCAAGTAGTCATAAGAAGCCGCATACATGAAAATCCTTTCTTTTTATAACAGAAATTCTGATAATTAGTTGCTATAAATTAATTTTACAATGAATTGATTCAGGTTATAATCATAGTACGCGCATGATATATCCTATCAGTGTGCATTTCAATTCTGCACTGGAGTACCCTTTTTTCTCGTTTTCTACTCTTTTTCCTTTGTTGGTGTTTTTTAGTTTATTTTTTGTTCGTTTTGTCGTCTGTTACGTGTTGTTATGTGTGTCCGATATAAAGTTGCGCTTTTTGGTGCCATGCCTCCCTTCATGCACATTTATTGTCATCATAGTAATTATTTAGTAATGAAGAAAATAAATGTTACTTTGGAAAATACGACACAAGTGAAAGTGACTTAGTGAAAGTTGGGCGACTGGGCGGCAGTCACATTGCTATACAGGTTTTGCTCGTGTAATTAGAGGTATATTTCTTATTACTTTTGGATGCAGAAAAACTGTAGATTTTTTCTTTGGCAGGAGAATTCAAGCCGTAAAAAATTACATACAATGTACAATTACATATTTTTTTTTCAGGAAAGTATTGATGTGTAACAGCGGCCATGGTATTCTTAATAAAGACGTTCGCTTATAACCAATAAATCCATCGAGATTTCATTCGACCACATAACAAGAATCCTGTAATGAGGGGAAAGACATCATTCCCTTGAGGAAAAAATAGGAAATATTTCGCGATGAGCACGAGAAATAGAACATCAACAATAGCATGAATAATCCAAAACGTGCACTGATTGATAATGATTTTTAAGACAACGCAGATACGCCTATATATTAGTAATTTTGCGTCCACTCTATTTCAATGTTTGTTTGCTGTTGTTTTTTAATCGATTCGAAGCACGTATTGTTGCTCAATCTATCAATATCATCTTGTGCATAATATAGACATAGAAAAGTCAAAAGGGTGCATATACCTTTCTCCAAAAAAGTTGCTCATTCTGTCACGTGACTTGTTGTACGAGCATCGAGGTAAGCCATCTCCAGAAATGACCTGGTCATCGGGTGGTACGAGTCGAATTCTAGGAAGAATTAACGTCGTTACAAACACGTAATTTAGTGAAGATTTGTGTTTAGGCCAATGGGAGACTTACAAAGCCATGACGTCATCACCTCATCTGATTTATATATGTTTGCTAGTTAATGTGATCGAAGAGTTTGTTAGCAAAAGGGTTAACTGGCGTTTCCGGACATTTTAAAGTATAATTCCATCATCAGATAGCTCTAGTAAAATACATGTAACTCAGTTGTTGCATACAGAGGAATATTCTTGAAGCATTGAATGTATAAAATCCCACGTTTTCTTATTATGTTCTTTCCTCTTAGCACGTTTAATCGCAAACAACTCAACTATGTTCCTTGCAGAGATAAGGAGCGCAAAACATTCGTTGCCGCACATTTATGTCAGATCTGATGGAAGCTCTACCACTCACTTCGTTCGATCAGGAATGTGTTTTCCAGCCTCCCTGGTTCGATTTTGCTCATCTTTTGAACCACCTGCAATTTAACCCCTTCTGTGCTATGGACTTTGGACAGTGTACATTATAATGTAAAGCTGTGGTGGTTTCTGTACCAATCAGCACTCAAAGCACATAGAGGGTTAAATCGAATCTTCACAATTGCTGTAATTCGGATCAAGCTGCAAAACGAATACCCATGGTACTAATACAGTCATCAGTCAGATGAACCATGGTGTAATAAATATATATCACAGTGACATGATGAATCTCGATAATTATGATCACCGAGAATGTGATCTGTTTTCAAACAATACCTATGCGATTGTTATCAGGATCAAGATGTCTCTATGATACGTGAGGTATAGGACATTATAACAACACTATAATTTGAGCTCTTCCTCAAATGACACATTAAGATCCGTATAATTATATCATTAGACAACACCGATGGGAAGATGAATGT
>NW_027271903.1:962500-1068025 GCF_040938485.1 Diadema antillarum
TGATATTTCATTGGCATATAGTTGACATATTGTTTCAATGAATCGTTTTTCATTGCTCTATAATCATAGTGTCACTTTGAATACCCCGTGTAATAAAATATGTCGTTGCTAGGCAACAGATGAAAGGGTGAGACACACCTATAAGAGACCGTAGTGAGCTGACGACCCCAGTCCGCTTCGCGGGATCCAAAATGGCCGCCACTGGGCCTTTCAGATCCACAAAATGGGACTGCTCCTCGGCAAAGTTCAGTTCTCTAACCTGTCCCTCCGTTAAATGGGATGCCCGTGCACTGACTCGATCCTCGGCGGGCCGTACGAAGTAGAGCATCCACACCAGGCCGACGATGGCAAGGGCAAGAAGGTAGACCTTGCGTGGCCGCAACCGGCCGATGTAACCACCGGCTCGCATGACTGTGGGTTTCTCTGTCATGGACCTGTCGCTCTCGAAGCATACACTGCATCTTACAGGGCAACTGTGCTCTGCAAGTAGAGAAAGGTGATAACGTATACACGAGAGATTAATACCAAAATATAAAACCAGTCCATTTGTCACTATCGTTCGTCACTAGAATTCAACAGCATTACAAATATACAAAAGGTGAGCAAACATTTACTATTACCAGCACAAAGCAAACACTACTCCAGAAATACAAAGTACTGTATAGTTACTACTTAAACCTCAGGGCGAGGTTGTTTACATAGTACTGACCAGCACCATATTATAACTATATGTATGTAATAAACACTAATATGCATATACACTCCGAAAAAAACAAGTTTGGAAATTTGAGTTTGGTCTATTTTTTTTTCTTATCTCAGCGATAGCAACGCATGCTTGGTAACTACGGAAAGATTGTTCAATTCTCTCTAAAATGATCCCAGTACCCTAGGATAGTTACTTGAGTACTTGTTATGTTTATGGTTTACATTGAAGTGAAGCGCTTTGGAATGTGGGGTAAGGTCAAAATTGAAAACTTTCAAAATTACCCAACTTCGGTATTTAAAGTCACTGAATTGTTTCCTTTCAATTTCTTGCCCTTAATTGTTGATGAATGGACGTTCCAGTGACTCTTTGGCTGTTATGCATTCTCGTCAGCATTATCAAAGTCATGGAATCAAACGAACATGATGTGTGCACAAGCAACAGACAAATAAACACGCATGGGCATAAAAATAAACACAGGGCTCAAACCATTTAAATGGTGTGTACAGTTCTGGTTGAGGTGAGGATTTAGCTTTTAACGTTTTGCGAGATATTCAGAGTATGAGATGTCAAAGAGCATGCGATTCTAAGGGGCATCAAAAGTTTATTTGATGAAAATCGGTTTTGAAATGGCTGAGATATCCAAAAACAAGGTGAAACAAAGAGATCCTAATAAAAGGCGTGGCCTGTCGCCTTTTATCATTATCACTGTTTTGGATATCTCAGCCATTTGAAAACCAATTTTCATCAAATAAACGTGGAATCCTTCCTAAAATTACTTGCTCTTTCATATTTCATAAGAGGTTTTTCATTATCTCACTTACGAATGTTCAAAACATGAATCCCCACCTCAACCAGTACTGTACAGTCCCTTTATTATCACAAAACTTTCACCATGTTAGCACAACAAGGTCAAAAACAAACAAAGTGGCAGGGGTTTTATAATTATCATGGATTTTTATCTTTATTGTCACAGCGATCATCGATTTTTCAGGCTCAGTTAATTGATTTCGATGTCAATATTCAGAGGATGTTCGTGGCACCAATGAAGGCGGGTCTACTTCTGCAGTATAGCAGTCATTGCTGACTTTTCTGTAGTCTTCCGTGCTCCGGAGATGAGCTACAAAGAAGCGGTTTCGAAACAGTCTGGACCCTCAATTGCATTGTACCTATACAGCTTCTCACAACACTTAGTTATAATCTATATACGCTGTGACGTTCGCTTGCCATCCTGTAGGGCAATTAAGCACCCTGATGTAACGGTCTTCTTGTTCCGTTGTTATCTCCGCACGTCCGCTCGTGGCCAGGGTCGGTCCTTGACATCTCCTGTTGTTTGGAATTTTAGTTTCCCTCATTAGGCAATGGTCACAGGGCTTACTCTCAGCCACATCTTCTTGAAGCATCCCTGCTTCGATTTGCCCTTTTGCATTTCTTACACGTGGTATGATGAAAAAATGAAAACAAAATGAGATATCAACCTTGCCTGACATGGCCTCACCAGATATGCTCGAATGTTAATTTAAGAATTCTGTTGATACTTCCATTCGTGGCTGTATAATCAGCTGAAAACAAAAGACATATAACTCAATACGAAAGAGCGTGTTCTTTATTGACGCGTCATGAGCACTTATGTTCATTTTGCAACTTTTCAATGATAATGATGATAATAATAATAATGATAATGATGATAATTATAATAAGAACAATAATAACAGTTATGATAATAACAATAATAATATTAGTAATAATAACAATAACAATGAAGCTTCTATAGTGCATATTATACAAATGATGCACAGGATAGAGTGCGTTAGTGTAGGCGTAGTGCACTCGAGGGTATTTACAATTGTGAAACATGCACGAGGCGAAGCCGAGTGCATGTTGCACTACATTGTAAATACCCGAGAGTGAGCTACGCCTACACTAACGCCACGAAATAATCCTGTGCATCATTTGTTTTATAAAATGGGTCGAAAATTCGAAAACTAACATCATTTTTCAGCGTTTTTCACGTACCTTTGTGGGTCAAGACGTCCGAAGATGTTCGTCCCAAACTTTTACGCACGTCGCACTCGCGGAAGTCCCGCACATACAGTATAAGTATAATGGGGGGTTGGGTTTCCGGACACCCGCATGAAAACTTACTTATTTTACATAGAATATGCACCCTTTACCTTAAAGACTTGATATAGACTCCTCATATAGGCCTACTAGACAACATACTCTGAAAACGGCGTGAGAATTAACCTGCTAAATCGTTGGATTTGCTCTTCAAAGTGACTCCATGTACGCGTCCGGTCCCATAACGCTTGGTCTACTGTACTGTACAAAGTGTACGTATAGTACGGTACAGTATACGTACGTACGCCACATATGTTATGCACAAGGGAAGACAGGCCGGCCGGCCGGCAGCCTAGCCCGAACTAGAAGTTGTTTACAGGATTGACAGCGCGTACGCGTATGCATGCAATTCATCAAAGGAGCCGCCGCGCGCACAGACGATCGGCAATCTACCATAGGATTACAGGCAGTGCAATTGTACTGAAGTAAAGGAAGGAGGTGTGTCTCATTTCAGCGCTTCCTATTGGCTACATTCTTGAACCCATTTTATAAAACAAATTAATGTTCCCTATGCGCTTTAAAATATTAAATCACAAAACATAATTGACAAATTACATTATCCCATACTTTGAAATACTGCCCTTTTCCCAAATGAAGTATTCGTAACAGCTAGGTTTTATAGGGAATCATTTTAAAGAGAACTGAATGATCTTTGTCAGTGTACCATGCATCGATTATAAGTATTAAAAAAAAGGTAGAAACAATAGACTTTTTTTTGCGGAGTTTGCATCTATATTCCAAGCACATAAAGCAAGGAAACTTGACCTTGATTGCTATATATTTTTGTAACATTAGAACAATATAGTCGCTATATTTAGTTTCATCTTGAAGCTTGAGTGGTTCTCTATCCGACAGTTTTGATATTACCTCTATCATTCTTTGTTGAATGAGACGCTTGCATTGGGGAGTGAAGGCAAAGAGACGGAAGAGAAAAGTTGCAAATTGACTTGGTTGTTAAAAATGATGAAGTGTTTTATTTTGCAAAATCACGGCGCTATGACAGAACGCAATCACAAACAAAACCAACAAAAATCAAGTAGTTTTGTAGTGTTTGATAATAGCTGGGAGATAGTGGGTGTAACCCCAAAGGCGTTGACAATAGCCTGACACCTCCTCACACTGTTCACCAATTTCCTCACTCGCTGTTGTTGGACAGCATCTCACTCCTCAACCAGGAACTCTGGTCAGTGACACGCCTCTACACAGCTCGACCGAGTTCATCTCACAGGCGCTCTATTGGGTTAAGAGCTAGGCTGATTGCCTGAAGGCCATTCCATCCGGTCATCTTCTTCAAGGAACTCGTTGATGATCCTTGCTCTGTGAGGCCGCGCTTTTTTGTCGTCCTGATGTAGATCAGCACTTGGTTCCATGTAGCGAAGATAAGACAGTGCTATGGGCTGAAGAACTTCATCTCTGTACCGTTGGGCATTGGGGTTTCCGTCAATACTTCCAAGGTTGATGTCTTTCCACGAAGCGGACGACATAATTATCATCTCCCCACACAATCCTACTCCCACCACCAAAGGGCGTTACAGCGGTAACACAAGAATCGGCAAAACGCTCCTTTCGTCGCTGGTCTACGCCATACCCTTTCATCGATTAAACGAAGGCAAAATCTTGGTTCACCACTGAACATGACTGATATTACCACCTGACTCGATTCCATCTCAGGTGAGCGTGTCTCCAGCGCAACCGAGCCCGACAATGGAGGTTATAAGGAGAACGAATACGGCTTAGCAGATCTTCGTGGTATACAGCCTGTTTGAACAGCTGAACGTCTCCCATAACTATCGCCTCACAAAAATGGCGGATACCTCCCTCAGTGATCGTCGTCGGTACCTTATGGAATTCAGCTTGATGAACCTATATCATCGTCATTCGTGGTCGACTTGGGATGTGCAGATCGGGGTTGGCCTTTGACGGAGCCTGTGTCTTGGAATTTTCTGTCAGTTTAGATGTGGTACTTTTGCTGACACCAAACATCCGGATTATGCATCTCGCAGAGAAAGCCGAGCTTCAATCTGCCCTGTGGCACGGCCCCTGTCACAATCTCTAATTCTTGGTATGATGCGGCTGCAAGAAAAGAAACCACTACATGGGCGCTAACTCAATAAACAAGGCAGTTAATGAAACTAATGACATAACGACATAACATATGAATAGTAAATATTGATTTCAGGCTTCAAAGACATTATGGAGATCATAGGTCTATTTTGGCAACTTCATTCATGTTTTTTATTGTGTTAAAGTTGTCTTTTGTTCTTATTGTTACACGGCAGAGCACTTATGAAGAGCACGCAGGAATGACAACTTGTTCATTTTTGCAACTTTTACTATTGTGCCTTCGAAGACTAAAAGAAGGTGTTCACTCAGGCGTAAAGTGTCCCTTTTTATTGACCTACCAGGTTGATAACCGATTAAATTACCTTTCATATGGTAAATAATACATTAACTTCTAGCCAAATATTCTATGAGAAATATAAACTTGAAAAAGTGTTTTCTTTTTTGTTTTGCTGAGTGTATATGTATGCTTCTACTTGTACATTGTAAATATTTTTCTCATGAAATTGTGCTTTTGAATCATCTTAGCATGAATATGTAATGGCACCTTTGAAGAGGTGAATATAGAAGAAATGAAATGATATCATTACAAACTGTTCTGACATACACACAGAGAAATTAGGGTTCTATTAGGGTTCTTATTTTCACCCTACGAGCAAATCTAACTAAGTGGCACCTTAAAGGGTTCGGGATGGATGTAGGGGTGCAAATCCGAACCCTAAAGGGAGCCGAGTCTTAAGGGTTCGAATTTGGAACCATTCCATAGTCTTTCCCGAAAGCTGACATGTGGGTGTTGAATGGTGTTTGCTTGAAATGCCACACTATTTTTGGATATTATCGTATATTTTTATTTGAAAATATAACTACACGTTGTTAAAGAGTAACAGTGTCATCAGTAATACTGTAATTAAAAAAATTACTACTTGAATTAAACAATTGTTTTTTCTTCTGGCACCGGGATCAAGAATATCATTTCAATGACGTTATCATAGAGTACACGTATTATGCGTGCACGCGTGGACCGTTGAGCACTTGGTCAATGGCAAAGCTAAAATCGCATGCGCACGCCACGCCGTTGGTCGCGCGGTATACGTACATACGTGCATACTACTGACGTTCCTCGTTTGAAATGGACAGACGACCGTGAGGTTGGGATGATGAATTAATCTTTTTGATGAGCCAAACGTTGTGAGTAGATAATTGTACTGTAATTCCGTTGAAAATATTTCACTGTAATCGATGATGATATGTGTGAATTATGCTCATAGAATGCTGAGTGGTGAAAACTGATGCGAAAGAGTTGTATCGAGGTACATGTGTACTTACATGTCAGAAGTGCCATCATACATACAGTAAAGCATAGCGAATAAGTCAATGAAAGTGCACGGTAATACGGAAAGCCTCAACCAAGGTACTAATTACGACCAACAGCGTAATTATAACATAGCGTAATTACGCTATGCGTATGGGGCTGCTGGACGCAGTTACCAAGGTACGTACGTAAATAGGTGACCGGATATAGTCGCATCATTTTCGTTAATGGGAATTATTACGTTTGAGCCGAGTTGAGGCTCAGTTGGATATTGGTTTCTGTGAAGTTGACAGAAAGAACGATGTAGGCATGTATGATGTGCCTAATGAAGAAAAATAGTGTTCCTGGTTCATTTAGGAGAATTTAAGACATGTATGAAGATTGAAGTCAGAAAATTTAGGTTGGCCTTGACTCCTTGTTGTCTATCAATGAAAATAGAATGTGTGTTATAAATTAGCAATGCCGTAGTCACAGAGCATAAGCAATGATACACGATATGTGAATGTAGATAATATCTACTGGAGAAGTTGCATGTGCTAGACATGACATAAATTAAAAAAAAAATAATAAACACAAAAATAATTCACACAAACAAGGTATGTAAACGGTAAATCACTTCAGAAGTACAACTACTTGTCTTGATCCCATACTTTAGCAGGTAGATATTCCAATATTGATTGTATGTTGAACTTTGTTTTATTCAATTACAGGTTGAACCTTGCTGATCCATGCTGATGCATGGTGTTAGCTTGGTCTCATACTGGGCCAAAGGGACCTGTGTTTGATTGATTATTTATCATCGAGTTCACTATGCATCAAGTTCAATAATGGTCTTCAGGATGAGTGATCCAGGTCAACATCGAGAGACTGGTGAGCCATATAGGATGCCAGAGCTGGAGATGGAAGATGTTCAGGATGTCAATCCTGGTTCCTCGTTGAGTCAGTGTGGAAGCCATGCCAGTTCTTCTGAGAGTGATGGCCAGAAGGGCATACTATTTGGCAGCTGAAGCAGCTGCTATAGAAACGCATCAAAAACTAGAGCTCGAGGAGTTTCGACTTATGCAGCGTAAGATGAGATTAGCTATGAAGACCAAGCTGCAGGTTGCTGAAGCAGAGGAGCAGATATACCTTGACTACGAGAACAAGAAGTTGGGAGTCGGCTTTCCTGTGAAAGCAGAGGATGAAACCTTGCTGTACCCAACTGAATGCGCCAACCAACCAGTACACACGAGTACACCGATTTCCCTGACAAGAGAAGTAGCAAAAAAGTTATTTTTAAATTTTCTTTGACTTTTAGCAGATATAGTCCTAAAGCCAATAAGATCATCAGCATCATGTAGTATCCCTGAACCAGGTTTGATGAAAGCCCATCAATTTTTCCGTAGATAATCCGCACAGACCGGGAGACAGACAGGCAACCTGAAAACATATGCCTCCGGCACCATTCAGGGCGGAGGCATAATAATGAGACTCCTATATCATATGTCATGTATGTTTAAACCATATACAATTTGAGACGGGTCACATTGAATCCCTCCCCCCCCCCCCCCATTAGAATTGCTTAACACCACGGCTCTAGAAACATCTTTCCATTTTAATCCAGAAAGTAATCACCTCCCTGTTTTTAGCCGAGGGTGAGCATGAAGCCACTCCATGAAATGGAGGTTAGCATTTTTTTTTTTGCAAAATATATGTGAAAATTTCTCATTTCATAGATAACGATAACTATTTATTCTGTCTTCTAAACTGTTGTCAGGTTATTCCCTTTCTTAGAATGCACTGGCCTTGAATATTTACAAGAATACTCTAAAGAAATATATAATAGAAAAATACAAGAGAACGAACTTGCAAATTACAAATTTAAACACAACTTAAAGAGAACTTGACTTCTATTCACTTTTATCTCTCTTTTTTTTTTTTTTTGGGGGGGGGGGGGAGGGGGATTATGGATGAAAATATGAATCTGCTAATGGATATGAAATACTGAAATTATGCTTTCCATTATAATCATTTCATACTAGATGGGGTTAGCTTGTATTGTTCACATTTTAGATATTTCTTCACCATCGATAGCCTCAGTGCTTCAACAACACATGCACACTTTGAATTGATTGTTTAAGTAGTGAACAAAAAAAAATAAGTCGCCTGCTGTTTTATGTAGTAGACAGCCACACAATGTATGTCAATTTTGGGCAATCTCTGGCAATGCAATGTCATAAGTGGAGTAGCTTTGTGACACTCGACAAAAGCATGATTTTCTCACAAACCCTTTATGTATATAAGGATTGAAAAATAGAGTTTGTTCCAAAACCTGAGAAAACTCAACATATCATATCTACTTTTTTTTTGCATATAAAAGAACACTGGACTTCACTCTTTAAGAAGGCAGAAACTATTATCATTGCCCTTACATACGTCAATGACTTGTTGAGGAAATGTGCATGTTTTTCCTAAAAGAAAAAAATGTGAAATTCTCTTTAGGTTTTCCTTGAATTGTTCTACGCATGTGACATCATAAACTCTTCTCACTCTGCTGCGACTGCACAAATGATTTAAAGATTATTAACTTTTGAACTGAATGTCCACTTTTCACTTTTTTTACTGATGTGTTCTAATAGTATAAGCCAGTTCGGGGTACCAGTGTGAACATGTGCTGAAAAAGGTTATTTGTACCGAGAGACAGGTTTTTTTTTTAATTTCACTGAGATAAGCATCTGTAATGCTAGGATTATTCATGAATCCTTATAAATGGTGCCTGCCAGTACATCCACTTGACAGCAAGCCTGGTATTTGGCAATGTTAACACACACAAAAAGTTTGTTAACACATTCAAAACAGCACTTAATAAGATAGATGATTCCCTAAGTGTTGATTGACGAACCATACTGGTCACTTCATCTACACTGGTTAGGTTCATTCTTTGTTTGAATATGAGTTCCATAAATGGCTATGGTGGGCAAGCTGCTGCATTATGTCACTTTGAATTGAATGAAGTGCCTAACCAACTGAGAAAAATGAAAGGTCAGTTGTACCTATGTGCACATGAGCTATCTCCGGACTGGCTTATTGCTGCGCATTCACTCAATCCACATGTAGGTCTATATGAAGGTGGACTTGCCCTCTAACTCTGATTATGATTTTAAGCTTTGTATAAAGTGCTGATATATTTGTGTAAGGTTTGGTGAAAATTAAGTGTTGAAATGATTGGAAGAGTTGTGAGACTGTAACATCAACTTTTGAGGTATTTCTCATGCATGATCATAAATCTCTGTAAAATATTGATCGTAATAGTAATAATGATAATAATGATGATAATAATAATAGTAATAGTAATAATAATGATGATAATAGTAATAATAATATATTTTGCTTCTGATCATTATGCTTGTGATGGTGCCAATACCAATACCTGCTTTATGATTGTGAAAAATCAACTGCTCTTTACAATATTTTGAATGTTGGGGCTAAACTGCATACATTGTGTAATTATATTTATGGTCTACTGAGTACAATGTGCTTCTTGTTTCCATCGCTTGAAAAAAAAAACAATATATCAAAAAAAAATTGTTTTTAAACTTGTCTCACAAGACATATTCCTTCCTCTTTATGTCCAGTTTGTCATACCACTGATTGGTTAACCTTATTTTCCCTTTCTGAGGTAACATTTTCTGTGGAATTGTTAATGTTAATTTGATGCAATGAAAAGTGTTTTCAGATGTGCTATTCTGCCCAAGATTTATAACTGGGACATATCTTTAGCTGTGTGCATAAAAAAGTAACCAAATTTAGATGTGCATTCTTCATTTTTGATTCTTTTTTTTTCACCTTTCTTATCGTTGGTGTAATTGTATATGAAAAACAAAATGTGAAGTATACTAATTGTATAATGAGGCACATTCGCAAGCTCTCAAGCTTGGAATTGGATGGAATATGTCAGTACAAGTAGTGAGTTTCAAATATATATGACAGAACTTTGCCATACCCTTCATTGTTTTGGCAATAACTTGTGTACGAGAAATCAGAGTTGACATATCGCTGTTAATGTCTAAGAGCGTCATAAAGGTGCTTTTGATTACCTTAAGATGTACCGGTAAATTCAAGGTACATATCTATGATCCATTCTAGAAGTAGAAGGACAATGTGAAAGATGTTTGTCACATAGTTCACTATTACTCTGCACAAGCTTCAGGGATTTTTTAAATAAAAAGAATTAGTGCTTTTTGTCAATGTGGTAACTTCCTTTAAAAGAAGAAAAAGTAATCATTTGATGGAAAGAACGAATATTTTTTTTTTCTTATTCAATGTACTGACCAAATTTCATACATTTTTGATTTACATTGCCCTTTTTATGACAAAATATGCATCTCGTATTAGAATTTGTAGAAATACAATGTATATTTGATGTTCACTTTAAAGTAAACCATGAAAAAGAAAATCGCTGTTAACTTGTCCCTCTTCCATGAAACATATATTAAAATGTTAATAATTTATATGTAAGTATGCACTGTATTCATCATGTTTATGCTCTATTTGTTGTTGAATTGAAGTCTCTGACTTCAGTTTTCGAAAGAATGTGGATTTAATTGACTGAGAAACTGTGTGTAAATCTATGCATGCTATTTTGCGTCATGTCTGGAGTGTTACCTTAGGTAATTGTTTGTGAAGTCAGTGAAGGCATCCAGTAGACCTTAGGTAATTGTTTGTGAAGTTAGTGAAGGCATCCAGTATATAATTATTTTGGTTTTGACGAAAAGGTTATAATTTTCACCATATGGGGTGCAGAAAGGTAACCCTATATAGAGACGTGTGCAAATTGTATTGCATCCTATATTGCGGTGACTTTATCACCCCATAGGGTGCAAAATTACAACAATAACAATATGAACCATAATGGGTGCAGGTATGAGGTGCAGAAGAGGAACCCTGTATAGAGGTCTATATTTGCACCTTTTTGGGTGTTGAATATAGGGTGCTAAATAAGAACCCCCAAAAATAGAACCCTAAATGGAGCCGCTGGTGTTACAACGATATGAACCAGAAAGGGTGCAAATTTGCACCTGAATTTTTGTTCACCCTATGGGGTGCAGAAAAGGAACCCAATGGAGGGGTGCAAATATGCACCCCAAAAAATAGAACCCTAAATGGAGCCGCTGGTGTTACAACGATATGAACCCCATTGGGTGCAGAAAGGGAACCCAATGGAGGGGTGCAAATATGCACCATATATGGTGTTAAATATAGGGTGCTAAATAAGCACCCCCAAAAATAGAACCCTAAATGGAGCCGCTGGTGTTACAACGATATGCACCCTCTAGGGTGCAAATTAGAACCGTAATTTCTCTGTGTGTAACGTTGAATATCCAAATGTTTATACTATGAAACTATTCAGTTTTGAAGTCTTTGCTTTATATATTCTTATATACATACTCATAAATTCTTATTGTACATTTTTTGTATAACCATCGATCTTTTATCATAATCAATAAACGAAACAAATTAACGTCCTTTGTTTGTTTTGTTTTGTTTTGTTGTTTCTTCTACTCTTTGACTGATTATTGTTCTGGTTTTGGAGAAAACTATGGCTATTTGGTATGTATAAACTTTCATATCCCATTGAATTTCCCTTGAAAATATTTCATTTTCAGCATAACAATGACAATACCACCAAGTTTTGGTCCGAGGTGCTTCCTGCCTTTTCTTGGAGTCGAGGCTTTGGAAATTGGAGGCAGTGATTTCAAAATCTTGTTACTGGTATGTTCATCAGTCGTTGCATAGGCTATTCTCTGAACACGACCTTAGAGAAATAGTAACATTTTATATCTTGACTGAACCTCCATAGCAGCGATGACTCACTTTTTTTTGGGGGGGGGGGTGTTCTATATGCGGACAAAACGCTGAATTGGCTTATTATTGTACCGCATTATCAATTCTTCGCAAAGATCGCAAAATCTATAACAATTTCCTCTTGTCATCCGAGAAGAAGAGGAGCATATTAACGCTGCTCAAAGTCTGCAAGATTAATGTCTTTATTGGTTTCAGATGACAGTGACTTAACATATTCCCCATCTATGCCATAATCACCTTCAGGTTTGAATCATTGTTTACCCTGCGTGTTGGTCCAAAGTCAATTTGTCTTGACAAAATACTTCCTGAGACTGCATGCTCTTTGGATTCTTATCCCCAACTGACCCAACACTCTTGTGTGATCAGACGTACTATACGAACACAATGTGAACATGCAGTTCAGGTATACTTCTCACCAGGGCCTTCTATACAACATGTAATAAAAGGCTCTGCTTCTCACCATATTTACCACGGAAATGATTTCGAAACGCGCGGACGCATACACACAACGTGCAACTCGGGGCCATCAGAAGATATATAAGTTTCAGATGTCGCATAGCACCCTATATTTCACCACAACGCCATGGGCATCTTTTTGGACATTGAAGTTATAATAACTGCAGTAACAAATGATTGTGACATACCAGTCCAAAGAATATCTTCACCTTCGAATTATTTTTCCCAACACACACAGTATAACATATTAAAGTGATACGCACCAAAATTAAAGGCATTGTTTATCATTTGCTGATGAAACAAAAACCCGCGATTAGCGCTTTAAAATAGTTCTAAAATGTGAGTTAAGTATAAAAACAACGACTGTAAAAATTGGAATCAGTAAAATCGATGTTGAGTATTGTTAAATATACAAAATGTTAACAACAGTTATAATACGAATGTTTTTAAACTACTATCTACAGTTACGGTTCATTAAGAAAAATACTTATCTCCTAATATTTTAGGCTTTATTGTGAAAATTTTATAATAATGGTAGGATGTTTTGCGGTACAATAGACCTACTCATATGCATCAAATGTGATAACTTGAACATTTTTTAAATCACTGCTCCTAAAGTTAAACTGGACCATTAATGTGACACGATTTTTTTCTCTCTTCCCCTTTTTCTCATACGCTGTGAAACATCATTCCATGTTATATGAAGGAAGTTTCCAGTGTTAACGTCTTTTTCACACAATCATTTCACTTTCCCCACTTTACCAACCACGGTATGTATCCTTACTGTAAGTTTTTGATAATTGTTTTCTTTGTATAAATTTACATGCATCACTTTTATCACTGAAGAAAGTGAGATCTATGTTTGTATTATTTCATTGTGAAAAAAAAAACCGAAATAAATTTAAACTGAACTGAACTGAACCTCTTTTCAAGACTTTTCTGTTTAAAGAGTATTTCAAATGCGTCTTGGTCTTGCAAACCGCATGCAGTAGAATATTTCCTTTTTTCCATTTTCAACCCAATAGCAGTTTATATGCGCTATAATAAGCCCTGTAGTATTTTTGTTTTTATTATTCTTATCCCTCCCTGTCTCTTTTGAATACGTCTTACAATGAATGTTTTGGATAGAACCGACACAGAAATGATTGAAATTACACAAACATTGTCAGCAATAGCCTCTTTTTTTATATGCACCAACATTTCACATTTTGCGCCTCATAACATGATTATACTAAGATTTAGATGCATTCGGTCGCTTAACTTTGGTGACATTTTTCTGCCGGTAGCGAAGGCGTACAGGGACAAAAATAAACCACCGGGAAGGCAAAATAAAAGGATTCTGCGGCTAAAACAGATATACTGTTTGCAAGAATATTACACCAGCTTTTCCTAAAATAGGCATAATCCATTTACATGCTGAAATCGAAATTCGGCGGTTTCGCAGTCAAATCCCTTTCCAAAGGTTACTAGTATGGACACCTAGTGCATGGTGACTACATACATGTATATGTCTACAAATAGTAACAAATATTTTGATTTAATCTGCATATCTCGTTGCCTATAGGTGACGTTTACACGCAGAGACTTCATACGAATTAGACGAAAGGTACAATATTGGCGTCATACAACATAGGACAATTGAAATACTACGGAAAATTGATAACTCGTTGATTTCTATAGATTGTGTAAAGGAAATGGAGGTATGCCTTCACAACATCAAAGACAAAATTGGCCGATATGAGTAATTTTCTTAAGAGTAACCGTTTATTCCTCGTGCATGCGTGAAGATAATAGTTGCACGATATAACAAACTTATTCTCATCTATAATTTTCCCAGACCGCGCGAAACATTATTAATTAAAAAGTGAATGTATTATTACTATTATGGCATCAATAGAGGATCTGTCTGATCGGTTTTTATTAATTCCTCTGAGCATGCGCGAAATGTGTATACCTCAGTTCAATTATTTTGAAAATTAAGGACATTCTTTTTATCATTGTTATTTCAAGTCTTCCCCAGCGTGAAAAAAAAAATCATCGTAATACGAGCGACGAAAAAATTCGCGAAATGTCTGAACTTGAAAAACTTGAAAAACGTTCTTAATCACAATTTTTACATGAAGCTTTGTAGCATTTGCCGAATAGAGTCATGGGCTAGTAAACTCCAGTGTGATAGGCGAGTGCTGTGAGGAAGTGTGACGAAATAACCTATAAGCTGCTTGGTTAAAAATTATCCAGCAGCTATATATGAGATCTCGGGAGAAATTCAACTGATCTGCTGGAACAGATGACTATGTTTATTATTTACGTAATCACATGCGATGCCCTGTTTGGATGCGACAACTATAGGGCTCAGATCTGGTCTGCGGAATATGGCGTTGCAGTCGACAAGTAAGCAGAGATACAACAAATTTTAGCGGGAAAAGATAAGTGTACCCATGGGGCAGATACCTGCCATAAAGTAATAATGCAAATCATTGCTATAACAGGGGTCGTGGAAAAAAAAAAGGGGGGGGGGAATGGGTGTCAGTTCCATCGACCCTTCACCCCCATACACCCGCATCCCTTCCCCCCCCCCACACACACACATACACACGCTTAATAAAAACAAAACAAAACAAAACAAAACGGTTCTCCGGCCCCTCTTTACAGCTACAAAAGTTCGACGAAAAAACGTTGTTTTATTGTTTGGCTTTGTTGCTGAAAGTCTTAGATTTGGTAATGTGCGTCGCGATTTTTTGATTATGGAAAGTCATATAATTTACAAAATGCATTCTGTTCGTTTAGTATCAATATAAAGGTCTTTTACTCCTCAGGTTAATATCAACAGGTTCACAGAACATGCCTCCTAACAACCAGAAAACATTTCGCTGAAAGCAGATATTTAGAACCAACATGGTTTTGTGATTTTTTTTAAAATTCCATCTCTAGCCTGTTTCTTCTACACTATCGGCACTGTAAAGCAGTCCAGTCAATGGGTATTGAGTCTTTTGGCCTAGTACAGCATGACAATACTGTCGTTATTCTCTTCCAAGCAATAATTTTGACACGGAAGTCTCTTGTCATGAAGCATCACTTAACATCATGAACTCACCTTATGATGGCTATTCATTTTGAGCAGTGGAACGATGTTTCCTATATGGTTGATGGCTCAGCATGCAAACTCAAACTTGGAGTAGTTAGATCACGTCTTGATGTGTACAACACGAGCGACAGCTCCAAGAAAGCAATGTTAAATTCACATACACGAAAATAAACTGAAGATCCTAAGCCGTGTTTGCTCTAGATACGAATACTGAATAGCATTGCTGCAACTCGCCCTCGTGTAATCTTCGTTGTTCTGTACTGTAGGACTTTGATCGCATTGCACAAGGCCTGCGGATGGATACCTTATACACCGCGTTCTACTCGAGTAGCAAAATTTTATATATCGTGCACCATTATAAGGGGTCATTGTAGAGGGTGGGTATTATATTCGCTTTTCAACTTCGCTCGGGCTTGAATAACACCTCAAAATGAAAAGTCAAATGAAAAGAAGAAAAAAATCTTGTCAAACGCTATGCTGTGTACAGAGGTGGAATCAGTTATAATGAACTATAGGCCTATAAGATACACATCACTTCCTGGTATAGGTTTTTATCGTCTTTAGCGAACCAATAAAATGAATGATACAGCCTATAATGTGTACCCATTTTCATACCAATGCATAACAAACTGTCTGTTTGCTCTGTTACCATCGTTATAACTTGAGTCTCACAAGGGTAAAAAAAAAGATCCCGAAATTCCCGCAAGTATCTTCTTTTTTTTTTCTGATGTAATATACGGAGTATAGGCTCTACATGGGTATCACGAAACGCTATAGGTAGGTGCGAGGAGAGGAGTTACATGCTACAGCCCCGGTAGCCAGTAAAGAAGGAAAATGCCATTGTTCCCGGGTAAGGTAAATCATTCCCGAAAGAAATATAGTGGACTGTTACAACAACGAAACTAATCATCACTCTCCTTGTCCGATTTCTTAAAGTATTTCTGTCCAACGTAGCCGCCATTCAAAGAACAACAAGCAAACAAAAAACAACAACAGCTACAAAAAAACAAACAAACAAACATTTGGGAGCGGGATGAAAATAATCCCGACGGGACAATTTCTGTGTTCTCGTGGTTGTTGATATACCGGTATCGTTTTCCTGATTGAATGAATATACTTGGTGCAGAGTTTCATATGTTCGCATCACACTCCGAGTGGGTTCAAGCGCTGTATTGCACGCTCTTGTTTTTTGTCATCTCGGCATACAAAAAAAAAAAAAAAAAAAAAAATAGTCGTCGGTTTATCGACATTATTTGATTCCGTCAACCTAAGATGAAGTATTCACAAATCACGAAAGTATTTTCTATATTTTCTGTGTCATTTTGAGCTCGATGGGGATGATGAGTTGAAGAACTATAAAGCATGTCAAAATACTAAGTTTTAGCAAGCAAGCAGATATATGACGTCATACAAATGCTGTGAATCATCATCACCACCATCATCATCAATTCCAAATTGCTCGAATTTGGGTTTGTCGACAGTAGGTCCTACATTATATAGCATATTTTCTGTTATTTCTCCATTTCTCAAACTCCCTCTCTATGTTCGTAATGCTGAAAGTGTTGATAAAATATAAAGTTTAAATCATTGCTGAAAACTTATCTATTTACTCAATCCTAACTGTTGTTGTTGTTGTTGTTGTTGTTGTTATATCCTATGTACATAATGCTGTATTTTATTTCATTTTTTTCCCGGATTAATGCACTTAGAACACGAGTATTAAGCGCTAGTGTTATTCATTATCATAATCATTAGCATGCACATGATGGATGTTGTATAGCCCCAATATTTATCATTAAACGAGTAAAATCTCGTTTCATTAGTTCTATCATCAAATACATCTACTCTCTGTGCTTTGCTGATATAGGAATGCGTGTCAGGTAATGTTTAGACAAATTAGATAATTTTTATAAGAAAAGTAGGTACATCTGCGTGATGTAAACAAAGGTTTCATACAATGTGTAGATATAATGAATGTTCTAAAAATATAAAATGATATCAAGAAATGTCAGAATGTAACCGACAACCCTCTCTCTAAACTCTTTCCCGCTCACACTGTATTTTCATTCCAGATGATGACAGCCAATAAACAGATATTTAGAGTTTACACCGGTATGAGTCGATTTCCTTACAGCCTGCACGACTGTAGGCCTACATGGTATGCGTATACTTCTGCACGGTTACTATTAGGGCACTGAAAATGTTGACTCGTGACCTATTGTAGGACATACTGATACCAGACCGGAAAGAGTGTATGTAGCGCTGGATTAAATGCCGCCTTTGGTAGTCTGTGCCAAACCATTTTTTTTTTTTCACGTCTGGCTTTGTAAGTGGGAGCCGGGAATAAACGAACGATCATGTTGCGAAATTGATACCGAACAATTTTATGCAAGCACACCGATATTCGCAAAACGAGAATTATTATCAGTTTCATTCTGCGCATTCGTTGGGAGAGATCGTACATAACCCAAAATAACCTCATGACGGGGAATGCCACAAATATCACAATGTGGACCATCCCCCAAACTGGCCACTGCACTGTCATGCACACCAAAGTCGTGTCTGAAGTGTGCACGGTACCATATCATGCCCCCACTCACTAGTAAAGTGGTGAGAACCTTCTGTTCGCCTAGATACTTCCTGGTATTTTCACGCACAAAGCAAATAACGCAGGCCCAACAGCCGTTTACACATATACATCTCTTTCCTTGCTCAAATATGGCAAGAGGAAATCGATTTACAGGGGCAAAATCGATTAAACATAACACGAGCAAAATCACATTCAAGCATTAATACGCACAGCTTGCATGGTTCATTGTGGATATTATAGGCATCTAAATCAAATTCGATTCTGGGTAGCTCTAGTGGATCAAGTGCAGCAGCTAGTGAACAGCGTTGCACGCTTTATATCCCATAATCCGCGACAAGAAACTAGGGGTCTGACATGATTGAAAGAAACTTGGCACTCCGTATAAAAGCTGTGATAATGTGACAAACATCTACTATGATCTAGAGATCAACAATCTACAACATTACTTAATGCGGATTCGATATTGTTCTCAGTTTCGATTCTATTATTAGTATTAGCGCCATATATCGGTTATCTTTAATAATTGCAATGCTGGACTGTATTGTAAACACTAACAGACTATACAAGTTGGGACTAGAGAATAATTAGGCTATTAATCAACCAATACTAATTACTAACGTTGACAGCGTGCCGTTGTACATAAAAATGCACCTATATTGCATGAGAAGTACACTTGTGAGTTGTAGTTGTACTCCGGTAGTAAAACTAGACACAGGAATTGCATTGTTTTATACATTGCTGCAAAAGCTGAATTGTTGGACTAACCACTTACTTGTTCTTGTTTCTTTTGTTGATCTTGTTGAACCAGGTATTCTAGCAAGGTATATAATTTGAAAACGCTACAAAATTCATGAAAAGCGCACGATATGAACAAAAACGCAATTTTTGATTGATTTAGAAACTAGATTCTAACGTTACAAGTCCTGATTGAACCATCTCTGTTAAAAACTTGTCACTGTCAAAATATTTTACCTGGGCACACGGAAGCAACAATACAACATTACAAGCATATTCCTCCCACCTCTTTATTACCAACCTATTTGAAATCTATATTTTTCAATTCAATTCAATTCAATTCAATTCAATTCAATTTATTTCACACACCATTCTCATGTGTCACAAACCCCTTGTGGGGACAAGTACATTGCTTAGTATAATTACAAAAAATTGAACAAGGTTGATATTTACATGGAATGTTGCGTGGGGGACCTTGAGAAAGCACAGCTTGTTAAACAAGGTCCCCTCAAAAAAGAAATATTACATGCAGATGAGTGGAAGTGATATATAGTGTGTTGCAAAATGAATGAAGAGGAGGGAGAAAGAGAGGAAAAGAAATAAAAGACGGAGAGTAGTGACATACAGTTCAAATAGGTGTAAATACACACACTGAAGGTTACCTGCCGCTGGCTGTTGATTCATACTCCGAAACTGGAATGACAAGTTAAGGACCCTGCACTCTAAACTGGATAACGGGGACCGGATGTCAAGTCCCTGTGCACATCAGACATAAAATGTATTATCGCTGTGCTGTGAGCCTGTGTTCAGAAGGACTCGACACAAAGCAATACTAGAGTAATCACACGTGACTCAGAGAGCCGTGTTAACGTGTTACATGAAAGTATCCGCAGCATTCTTCCGCATTTCAACTACACGTGTATCCACTCACGGGCCGAGATGCCAAATAGGATTACGTACAATGTACTGATCTGAGTACTAGTTGCGGTGACGGGGCTAATAAACTAGTGATTGATTAGCGCGTGCGCGCGCGATCAAAATAGTAGCGAACGCGCTTCATCACTTGTGACGTCATAGACACATGTGTCGTGATGAACCGATAGTAAACGCAAAATACCAGCTGAATGCTGACACAAGTCATTAAAAAAAAAGAATATTCAAGGTAATGAGGTAACATTGGTTATCTCATATAGGGATATAAGCATCCACTGTCTTGGAGTTGCAAAAGAGCAAAACAACAACAACAATAACAACAACAACAACAACAACAACAACAAGAAATTTGAATAGGCCTGAGGGCAGATCCTACTCTAGACGTGTTCCTCTGAGACTCAAGTTCCTATCTACGACCACGGCCCGGTTAATGTGTCGTCGAGTCCTTTATATAGGCCTATAACATCAATACAATACAGATGAATTGCACAGGAGCATAACGTGTCGTATAATATCATGTGCACGGGAAAAGACTGCAGTGAAAAGCAGGGATTTATCAACTGTGATTCGAAGAATATGAGCGGCTACACAGATTGGCAAACCACGGTGTAAAGAAAAAGGGATCTCCTGAAAAATGATGAAGCAAAAAGGTCGCAATACTCAGGAAGCATCGCTTTAATAAGTAAGAGAATAGATCAATTACATCCTGCGAATGAGATGTCAATGTCAAATGAAAAATAGAATCATTTCCAAACGCCTCCGGAAACGCAATAGCCATCGCCACGGGAAACGACCTGGCGACGAACCATCACTATGGCAACGCACACACACACACACAGAACGCGCATTGTGCGACTGACATCAGCCTCGTCTAGCATCGTATATCAATATTGATCTGAACCAGGGAGAAGGCGAAGGCTATGTATTTTATGTAAAGTAAAATACTGTTATAGAGAAAGCCAATTTGAGCAAGAAGTATAGGCTACAGTTTCCCCTTTTTATTTCACTGTCTTTGAACTTGATGTGCCAAGGACTTGGCGAATTTGTCCAAGAAAAACTAAATCTCACGTATTTTCTAGCACCGAATAATGGCTATTCGCAGTGTATGTGATGTTAAAGGGGTTGTGTAGTTTTGATTGAGACCTGACTTCAGCTATCATTTTTCTTTTTTTTTTTGGTGAGATAATGAGAAACCTTTCATTGAATAGAGTATTCTAAGAGAAATTCAATGTTTATTTGATGAAAATTGGTTGTAAAATGGCTGATATATCCAAAGCAAACGATACCAATAAAAGGTGGGACCCGTCTTTTATTTGGATCGCTTTGTATTACCTTGTTTTTTTTTTCTAAACCTATTTCATCAAATAAACTTTGAATTCCTCTTAGAATAGTATGTTCTGTAACATTGCATAAATGGTTTCTTCATATCTTGCAAAAAAAGTTACAAGCTCAATTCTCATTTCCACCAATACATCCATCCCTTGAAGCGTGCAATTCTTGAATGACTTTGCAATCATGAAAATTATAGGAATATTATTTCATAGAGGTATTTCCATCCATTTTCAAATTTTCATTGCATACATTTCATGAAATTTATTTCAGTCCCATCCAGTTGAATTTATGTTGTTACTCGTGATCACATGTATTTTGTATTTGTACAACCACGTTATTGAAATTATTGCAAATATGTTCTGTTAATGCATTGTATATAATTTTCCCTGTTTATTTAATGGAAATGAAAAAAAAATAAGGTTACAAGTTACAAAAGTTACAAGTTGAACCCACATAACATAGAGTGAACTTCAATGTAGCCAATTTTGTAATTGTCAGTTAGATATCCATTTTTTTTTTTTTGGAAATAGATATACTATACAATGCCATGCAGTCTCCATATTGTCAATGAAATTTGCCCCCCCCCCCCCTGCTGACCTGCTGAGCCACCGAGGACTGCGTCGCTCAAATTCGGTTTTATTCAAACGTCATTTCATGAACTAAACACACACACACACATACACAACAAAGAAACGAAAACAGTCATAATGAATTGCATGCTTCTTCTTGATTCGGGACGATTCTTTGAATCATTTTTTTTTTCACTTTCGAGACCCGGCACTCAGAAACAGAGGTGATAACGAAGTACCAAAATTAATTCAAGATACATTCATGGTATATTCTCCCCAGCATGACTAACATGAGTTGCGTATTATGGAAGAGACAGGAGGAGCAGGCTGACCTCTCCTCTTCCGTCACCCCAGCCCCACAGTAATTACGCCTATTTTATACCTTTACAAATGAGATGACCATGAACATTCATACACATGCAATAAACAAATAGAATGATTTAAATTCGGTATTCCAAAGCTGTTTAAGTCTGTGCTTACTATACCCTTTCTAAAGTATAATAGGCATTGCGGAATGCCATAACTGTTGCTGCAATAAATTAGGTCACTTGATTGCCGCTGAAGAGATCACGAAAAGAAAATTGCAATCAGCTATTGATACATGTCTGCCAGGTATAGCATACTCTGATATATAGAATTCGTATTCGTTAAGATAGTTGATTATGAATATCAGGTTATCGAGAATATTCATTGTTTATTTCAATTCAATTCAATTCAATTCAAATCTTATTTTCATTTTTTTTCGGCAGAACGAAATGGCATACACTTTACTCTTTTTTAACACACACACACACACACACACACACACATGAGGGGATTTTACTTTCAGCACTTTTATGACTGAATAAAGCAATTACAGCGCATTTTTACATTATTCCTGCTTGACAACATATCCTGTGATATTCTTTATACCAATAGGCCCTATGTAATGGCGAGATGAAACTTCCCAATTCGCCATGTAAAAGTTTGCCAAAACAGACTCTGTAATTAATCACTTACTTTGAAACAGGTCATATCTCTTCGAAAGTTACATGCACTATTGAATGTCATTCTGTATCTATGACAACGGGCTCACTGCACGACTAATAAATTCGCAAATGCGGTGATTGATGTGCAGAAGATTTGCAGGTTATTAAGGTTTTGACTTCCAATTAATGAAATCTTACGTCGAGACGTTTTTATTGCAACTGATGGACAAATTGCCCTTCATCGACGTAAAATCCAAACACAGTATAATGCCTATTATTATTTTTTTTTTGTATCATGCCTATACTATATACTTAAACGCTGAATAATCTGTGCGTATTCATGTCGATAAAGGGCAATTTGTCTATAAGGCTTCCACTTTGTGATAAATGTTTTCAATATGGAAACTCCTGAAAGAAACTACAGATGCGTGCATAACAAAATCTATCAAATACACACTTTAAATGCCAAGGACGGTATTCTGAAATCAATTTTGCTTTCTGCCAAAATGGTCTACACAGAACTAGCGTATCGATGGAAATGTATGTGTAATTATACATACAAAAGATAGCTACGTCCAGTGTATCAAGCCTCGCTCACATCGTAGGCCAACGTATATAATTCAAGTGTATGTGTGTGTGTGCGTGTGTGTGTGTGTGTGTGTGTGTGTGTGTGTGTGTATGTACATGTGTGTGCAATTCATAAATATCTTTAGTCATATACCCATGAGTTATGCTTGTGAACATTTCGATTGCAGAAGTATCAATAGTAATTTTCGTCACGGGTATGTTTCCTGACAGTTATGTTGAAAAAAAATCGAATATTTTGAGTGTTAAATTTAACATTTTAAGTGTTTAATTTAACATTTACAAAGGATTCGAGGACTGACAACATTTAAGATATTGGTTTTATCATCTAACTTTTGAGAATGTAGGAATTAAACAGAACGTGTGAAAGGAAACATAATATTGTATAAGAGATATTTACGAAATAGAACCGAAAATTGACTGAGTGCATACAAGATGTAACTTTGTTGACAATTCAGTGAAGAAGTTTCGAGAAATTATCATATACGAAAATAAATACTCTTGCTAATGGAAATTTGGGGAAAATGTGGAACGCTATAAACTTGATAAACTAATTTCTGTATAAAAATGATTGCTATTGTATACACATCTTACTGAGATAATGTATAATCATATGTGATCAAAGAAGTATGATAGTGATGGAAAATAATATTGATTTATGTAATCTTTTATCCACTTACAGGTATACGTTTAATAATAACACCAAATCAATATGCTTTTAGAAGTGGGCATTCCACATCTCGTGCTTTATTGAATTCATACACGAAGTACTTGATGCTTTTGAGAGAAAATGAATAATGGTTGGTTTATTTACATTTAAGTATAGGGCTTTTTATACTATATGCACCAAGCGCTCTCTCTCTCTCTCTCTCTCTCTCTCTCTCTCTCTCTCAATATATATATATATATATATATATATATATATATATATACATCGCATTATGGATTTCGTGGCGTTTATGGTTGAAATATTATTTTATCAATGGGGAAAAATATGTTTAAATAGGTGATGTACAATCTCACCACAGAAACGTAAGGTGTGCAGTGCCCAGTAGGGCTCTATCATTGGACCGTCATTATTGATATGAAATGTAAATAATGTCAGCGGTATTTCCGAGGAGCTTGAATTCATTCAGTTTGCTGATGACACAAATGCGTTCATCATAATTATATCTAATAGCAATTCTGGCATCTGCAACATGTATGTTATCATGAGATAAGTCAATTTACTGAATGTCTGCAAGCAAATAAACTTTCATTGGCTCTTAACAAAAACGAATTTTGATGGTGTATTCAAATAAGCTGATAAATAAACACGATATTGTGATTTATATTAATGGAAATAGAATGCTACGTGCCTCCCATGTAAAATTTACCTGGGTTGAGACTGATGACTGTTTGTCACGGAAGGAACACTTCGGTGTCATCTGGAATAAACTATCCAAAATCCTGAACAGACGACGGTCATATTTTAATACTGTAAAACACCATCATCCTATCATTTCAATTATTGCATTTTAGCTTGAGGAAAATCCAGTGAGCAAAATACGTAGAGACTGCTCAAACATTTTTTTCCCTCCTCATTCATCCCTCTCTCTCTCTCTCTCTCTCTCTCACCACTCAGTGAGTGGTGACTTGAATGTTATATTCTTAGTATGTCGTATTGTTTAGACAATCATTTCTGAGACCATTATCCTCGTCAAGCGTTTGCTTATGCTGATGGTCTCCTGTATTTCTGTTATATCAAGAGTTGCTTAATTTGTCTTTTGAACGACTGATACACGGGATCCTGTGTTTGCATAAATATGTATGCATGTAAAATAATGCTTGTCTGTTTTCATTTTGCATTGTGTTAGAAAAAAAATGTTGGATATTTGAATTAGATTCTCTGTTTTAATTGTCAGATTCAAATTATACTGTGCTCAATTTCTTCGTTCAATTGACTTTTTATATCATTTATGTATGAAAAAGAAATTCAGAAATAAAATAAAATTAAAAAAATCGAGCTATTAGAATAGTCTCACATTCACCGTACAGAGCGCCTTCATTTCCGCTACTTTATCCATTTTAGCTGTGTTTGATAGGTATTTACAATTTGTATTTCAAGGTATATTCTTTTATGCTATTATAGAGTCCTCGCCTGATCCACTTCTTGATCATTTCAAATCAAGCAAAGAAAATCATAATTAGGATTCAAGAAATTGTAGAAATTTCTACCTTCACATGATTTGTACATCTTTTTTCAATGTCTATATTCAATACCCAACGCACATGATATATTTGATGAACATATTACATAATACAAATATATATATATATATATACATAATATATATATGTGTGTGTGTGTGTGTGTGTGTTACTTACAATACATATGATATTCTAGTATATTACGCGGAATACGCTAGAAAGCACAAAAGTTGAGAAATAGAACAAGAGTATTAAATGTCATGGTCATCGTACTATTGTGAATAAACGACGCTCTTCTGTATTATCGTCTTCAACGTCCAAATTGGAGAGCAAATATATCGAAGTCATGCTTTATACCCAATGTAGGCATATGTATTATGTATAATCTACTTTTATGTAAAATGCAAAAGAACTTGTGATAAATATTTCGCTCTGCGTAAATAAAAGCCTTTGAATTTCATAATCAAGACTGTGCTGTATATTATGCCAGTGACAGAAAAAGTTGCCATACTTAGATATTGCAAATTTGTCGCCTTGTCTTAGATCAAACATGAGGAAGATATACACGAAAAAAAGAAAAAAAAAAACATTCTCTACGCAAGAGCTGGCCTCGGAAGTAAGGTAACTTTAGCAGGGGTGAAGTCTTCTTATCAAAGATCTGCGTGAAAGCAAGCTAGTACCGGTGTCTAGTTACATTTATTTTTCCATTGACATCAGTTAGCTCTGTTTACCCGCATATCCGTGTTCTATCTTATAGACATCCTTTTCGAAATGAGAAAAAATACCCCCGTTAAAAACGTTGTTTATTTTCACCTTGAAAATTATATAGGATACCGTTCGAAGTGCATTTGAAAATATAACTTGTATTACATTTTGAAGTACGTCTCACTCTTTCCACCTATACTCCCATTAAATTTTGATTCGAAGCGTCTTATTGAAAGAATGTTCAAAAAAGTATAATAGCAACCAATATAGGGTAAATTGCTGTTTAACTTGACAATGAGTTGAGAATTACACTCTGAAAACTTTGACATACGAATAAAGATGCATACAAATAAAATACCCATATGTATGTACAGGCTTAAATTACAAAACTATTAATCAGAATATTTAGATACAATAGTGGGACGTAATTCTGGTTCTTAACATCCTTTATTGGAGAACAACAATATATTATGGACCAAAGGGTGAAAAATGTCTCATTTGATCATGATATTTGGTTTATGTATATCCTGCATTGCATTACTTTGTAATATGAAGGGGAACCCCCCAAAGAAAAAAAAAAAAAAAAAAACGGAGAGCAATGAAGGGACAGAAAATATATAGAGAATGGAAGGAGAGGATAAAAGAGGAGAAATGATTGACAGAGGTATAGAGAAAGAGAGAGAGAGAGAGAGAGAGAGATAAGAGAAAGAATGAGTGGAAGACAGTTGAGAAGGATGGAAAGAGAGAAAGGAGAGAAAGAGAAAGAGAGGAAATAAAATGGGGAAAAACCTAAATCAAACAAGCGAAGGCAAAGCATATTAATGCTAAATCATGATTTCAACATACACTCAAGAAAAATAGGTTTAACATTGAACCTTTAAATAGTAACAGATTGTAGCACCTTTATGGGTACAATTTTGAACCGTTCAGACCAGAAAAGTGCAAAGTTGCACCTTCAAAGGTTCTTACTGGTCTGAAAGTTGCAAAACGTTACAGCAGTAAAGGTGCTACATAATTTGTGTCAAACGCAAAGGTGCAAAGTTGAACCTGTTTTTCAAAGAGTGTATACCACTTACAATAGCTCCTATCTCTATTTTCATGTCGCAAGTACAATAAGCCAGCAACATTGTGTACCACTTACCCTGTGTAAAAAACTAATTACTTTGTTTGTGATGAGCATACAATCAGGTATAGTTCAAAAGTTTAACTACTGTGAAATAGAATTTTGTTCAATCATTGTATTTTTAGTTTAATGTTTAATTCCTTGTGTTATGAACACTTCATGCGGGCACTTACAAAGACAATATAGAATATCACTTCGAACTTTTTTTCAGGCAAGAACATCAGGAGTTCGGTTTGTTTCATTAAGCTTAACCGCAGGGGCAGATCTAGAGGGCACGTATAGAAGTGTATCAGTCTATGGATGGAAATTACTGTCCAGGAGGGGCTTAGTACTTCACTATACTCGTTGATGGAAAAATTTAGGGTAAGGAGGACTACTGGTCCCATCTGGGGGGGGGGGGGGGGCATTTCATGAAGCGTTGCTCTCAGCCAATCAGATACAAGGATATTAGTAACTTATAACAGTTTTTCAGAGAAAACCTCTGACAAAACGCTTCATGAAATGCCGCCTGAACTCCAACACCGCATGTGCCTCCCTTTGAAGTTCCCCTTTAAAAATTAATTTGCAAAAAGACGTTATCCACAGAAATTTGTAGATATGTTATTCTATACCTCATTTCGCTTTCCTTCTCTAAAAAATTTCATTTTTCATCCATCTTTGAAACACACACTCAGACACAGACGCACAGACTTGGCATCGAATGTGTCACATTATTGCAACTTTATATCTTATGTAGATTGGTGTGATTGCTTGAAGAGAGAAATCAATTCATATAAGACGTGCGGACGAGTGAGTATGTGTATATGTGCATTATGTATATAATTACTATTACGCTCAATTCTCGTGCGTATTAATGTGTGTATAATATGAAAATGGGTCTGTTTGTATGTGACCCTTTGGTTGATGGCAGTGCAGATACAATGTATTTGTACTTGATATTTTACGTAGAATTATACGTATCTATATACACAGTAACTTCAAAGTGCACTGACCATGGACAAGAGAAACTTAAACTATAAGACATATTGTAAGAAATCAGGATTTTGCACCGCTCGTTTGCAGTGTTCCTTTTCCATAATCAGTCTCTGTAACCAGGTCCATAACTCAGCAGATCACGAACCTAGCATTATGTTTGGAGACAAAGCCATCATCTAAGAGCAGTGCTATGAGGAGAGAAATCGGCTGTTTTTTTACCCTTTGTGTGCTTCGTTAGAGAATGATATTTATATCGACAGGGAATTCTAACCGATTATATACATCATTTATATGTAAAAAGAAAAATCATATTCAGAGTCTCTGAATTCATTATAAAAAATAGGGCAAAATTTCCTGTTTCTCATTTTCTCGAATCGTCTGTTGCACCTGAAGGAAAATGGCGAGGAAACGGAGAGAATGCTTCTTTTATTTTTGTCTCCCGAAGTTGAGTATTGAATAATAACTTGGCCGTAAATAACAGGAAGGGGGAATAATGTGTCCTTCATCCAGCATGCATGTTATCCACCCCCTTTGGCGGCATGGAGATGACAGTTTGAATATTGGCATCTACATGATGTGGCTGGACTTTGGGGGAATGACGTTCAATAGAGGAAAGGGAAATAGCACAACAACTACTGTTCAGTTATCGCGCGCTCGGTACCCGGTTGAACCCCATGTAGTCATGCAGGTGCATCCTTGCTGTGTATCCTTTCCATCAATGTCACTCTGTTATTAACGTGTTAGATGCAGGCGCACTATACTCCAGTAAACCATACTCTACCCTCTACGTTATTAACTGCCCTGCATGTGCGTACACGAAGATTAGTTCAAAATGACATACACCATAGAGCTTTAACTCACCTGTGCAATCAGTACCACCGATTTGCAAGGTTAAGAACAAACCATGCTATGCTGCATCCCCACTGTGAAATCCGTAGTACTTGATGTCGCCAGTGAAACTGTCCGCCAAAAGGCATCAAGCCCGCATGTACTGCGAGCGAGCTCAGTCTCTCCCCCTATATATTTCCGTGCGTCTCTATCCTTGCACGCTTTCCGAAAAGCAGCTACCAATGCTCCATAATAATGGAGGGAGCATTCTCCACTCACGCCATATATCTGCGTTCCTCTTCCCACGGTGTTCTTCCTGTCCTCCCTACGATAAACCGACACAACCCCGGTTGTTGGGTCGAAGAGAAATGCATTATCATTTCAGCTCGCTCTCCATCTGGCATGAGGGGAGCTCGCCGCATGCGCTGGAGAACGATCCCTCGCTTTGCTATATGGAATGCAAGGCTAGAAAGCGGGCCTCATGCACTAGTTCTCAGCCACGGCGCTGTAATGAGGTAGGGGCGAGCCCAGTTCCTAATCAAAGTGCCATATCTCTGGCGACGTGAGTGCTTTTGCATCTTAAAGGCAGTTATCGTCGTTCTATCGACGCCCTCCCTATAATGCCACCAAATGATGTCGGGAAAGTTATTGTTAAAGGACAACGTGTGTAATGCTGCAGCTGAAAGTTCACGCTTGTTTAGCGTGGCACACACACACACATTCTGAAATACACAGCAATGTTTTTATTTTTCATTGGATGCCTTAAGGCACAGCAAAATAATTATTCTGTGGATTTCAAGTCGTTAAATTAAATGTGTTTACAATGTATAGAATCAATTAGTCACTACAGACGGTACCGTGTTTTTGTATCATCCATTCTTTTGGCAACCTTTGTCAGAAGGCAGATTGTATAAATATTTGCGTGTTTATTGTTTCTTGCTAGATAAGTGAAAATCATTAGGCCCTATACTTCGAAGCAAATGAACCACTAGGCACCCTGAGCATTTCAGTAGTTTGGAAGAAAAAAAAAGGAGGGAGGATTATTCGCATTCTTCCCTACTGTTCAAATGTTTGAACCATAATATTGTATGCAGATCCTACGAAATGTCAGATATGGACAAATTCTGATGGAAATTCACATTCCTATATAAGATGAAACTTATACAGCGTGGTTTGTTGGGGTTTTTGTGCAAGTTCACTCCGTCTCTTGATATGTCTGCTCATGCTTTTTATCGTTTCATGATTCATATCATTATTATTATTATTGTGTTTTTTTGTTTTGTTTTGTTTTGTTTTGTTTTGTTTTGCTTTTTTTTTGGGGGGGGGGGGTAAAAGAGATAGAGATCAGCGGAATGACAGAGTGAATATCAGTGTGTCAAGAAGTCCTTTCAAGGTAGTCATATTGTAATACGTTTTACGGGTAAAAAAACACACAAAAAACCCGTATTATATACACCTGATGCGATGACACCAAAGAGATTTTACATGAGTCTCTATGGATCACACACACACACACACACACACACACACATTCAAATACAATCAATGTATAATCTGCTCCACACACATACCACACACACACGCACACACACACACATAAACACTCACTAGTTCAATTTAAGGTAAAGTGCCTAAATTCATACTCGTCACACACACACACACACATAAACTTGCAGACATAATTCATTTTGTTGGTAGTGGTATAAGATTTATTTACATTGCCAAAGTATATGAAATCATACAAAATGAACAATTATTAATTGTGTAATCAAGGCTTGATTCGCATTGTCTCATGGAACTTTTCAGAGTGTGACTTATGATAATAACAGTAATAATGATAATAATAATAATAGTGATAATAACGAAAATAATACGATAATTGAGTACTGATTACATGGAATTCTTTATCCAGAGCAACCTCTTCAGTGTTGACGCTGTTCTACCAGCATGGTCATCACCAGAGGGCCCTGATGCCATTATTATAACCCTATATATAACTTTACCATGTGTAAAAAAAAAGAAAGTGTCACTGAAAAATAAACGTTTTATAAACTGGTGAAACTTATAAAAGTGCATCCATGTTCTATTAACATGAACACACCCATATCATTTAAGATAACGAGAATGCAACGCACATAATCACTCTGTAACCCTACATCCAGTACACCATGGTGTGTAATCATAAAGATACGAGCAGACACGTATTACATGCGAAATCACCTGAAACTGAAGACGGCAAAGCTTACCGCAAATACATTTGTTTTACAGTCACCTACGTTAGATATTGTCTAGTGTCTACCAATGCATTCTTGAATATCTATACAAACAGTGACTGTCTACCAGATTATAGCTTAAAGATGTTTTGGTTGCTTTTAAGCGGTAATGACGCCTTGTTTGACACTTCACGTAAAGTTAATGTAATAATTATATTTGCAAATGTTGTACCATTCTCTGACAGTACTGCCTAATTTTTCCCAAAGTGGAATGGCGGTTTTATCCTAGAGTGATTGTGTTCCATTGAAATTTTTGATCTTTTGTCACTGTTAAAAACAAAACAAAACAAAATAAAACAAAACAAAACAAAAACACCAGCATAGTAAGACCCTGCTAACTCAACATGATGATAAATGTATAGCTCTACAAAGCTTGACGAACAAAAGATCAAGTTGAACTGAAATCAATACGAAATGCTTTCATTTCATGTTTTGGAGTGTGTTTTTTTTTTTCTTTTTTTTTAGTATGCACGGGTTTTAATTTCCAAAAGCTGCTTGCCGTGAGTCTTTAACAGTACTCATGCACACAACTTATGAAATCAATACGGCAGATGTTTTTCCCGAAATGTGTTTATCCATGTCTGATAGCGTGACAAATCATCGAGACTTTGCTTCAATGTATGCAGAATGATTATACCACCAAAATGAGGTAGATTAACATGAAACCTAATGCGAGTTGCCAACATGTCTCACATCCCGACACATTGCACGCAAACGGTCAATAGCCCCTCCCTGCCTTATTAAAATGAAGAAAAATGGTTTGATTTGTTTAATCTCATTAACACTATTGCACTGCATGTGGCTACACCTGAGAGCATTGCACTTTGTTTACTTATATTTTTTTAATTATGTTGACTTATAACATTATGTCATGAAATTTTGAAACATTGTATTGACTCCAAAACAATGCAGGGTAAACTACCGTTGTCTTTAATGCTGCCAGACAGAACAGACAGCTCCAGATGTTCGTTGCCTGCGAAGAATTGATGGTGTCTCACCAAATGTAATAAACAATATCTTACTCAACGGAGTTGAATGATAGGTATATAATACGTTGTAATAAATCTATGAATAAAAAAAAAAAACGACGAAGAGAAGAAAAATAGATATAAATATAATCAAGCCGAAGAATGGTAACTATTGACGATAATATTGGTTTACATGAATATCATAATCATATATATATATATATATATATATATATATATATATATATATATATATAATCATTGCTATAATCTATGTGGAGCATTATAAAAACGTATATTCAAGGCTATTCATCTTGTACACCCTGAATATGCTACATGGTATATGCAGTGATAAAACATCTCACCGTGTTAATTCTACCGTGTTATTAAGACTCCTGATCCGATTTTCAAAGTGGCAACCGCTCCTCAAGATAGAATTAAAAAAAAAGGTGCGATATAGGGCTTTGAATGATTTTAATCCGTATTAGGTAAAAGCTATAAAGGAGTAAACCTTGACCGCTTATAACGATGCTGATTTTTAACATTCAGGCCATGGACGTATGTCGTAAAGGTCACACAAAATATTGTGGCCTCAGCTGTGGCCAATTCAGTTACTAACAGTGAAGACTATTCTTCTCGGATTAAAGGCTAAAGCATACACGTTATAGCGTTATAAGCAGCGGCCGAGTTATGATAACCGCAGTATGGTCAACGTGTACATTAAAATGAGTCGATCTGTGTTAAATAACACCTCGTAAAATCACTGTACGTACAGGGGACGAGGTCATGAGAGTATTCATAACACTGTCATACCAGGACAAATAGATTGAATACACAAGGAAAGCTCGACTGTGATTTTCAAGCTGTATAGTACAGCTGACTACAGCTGATTACTATTTGTAATGATTTTGTTTAGTGCATATTACGTTTTGGGTGATCCACGTATTAAAAGCCTTGCTTTTCACTGGATCACACTTATTCCATCTCTTTTTCCGAGATCTTTTCAAAGTATGCACTGATATTTGTTATTCTGCTTAGTTGTATATAATTATTGTATCTTATCATATACTTCACGATTCATATTGCATTATCACAGACTATATGTATTATTTTTTTCAAACTGACCAAACAATGTGATTTTGTAATGCATACTTTGTATTTTGTTGTACTCTTTGTTGGATGTTGAATGGAAAATACATGTAAGTGAAACTGACCTGGAAAAAAGAAACCCTGAATCGAGTAGGTCAGTGTGGGGCATCGATCAAAGACATTGATGAAGAGGGTAATACCGATGTGTGATGAACAAAGTATGCATCAAGTGCGCCATCACTCTTCAATTTAATGTCGCGGTAAGACAACATACTAATTACCCTATATGTTCCTCCACCCGGTCAGTCATCCAACAGGTGTCTGCTTGACGGCATGCTTAGTCTGGCACAAAACGTATTATGCTGCAGACTATACATGCTTATGCATTATACACACATGAATGCATATCGATACACACAATGCATATGAATGCTTGAATCACAGTGCGTGTAATGATATGACAGAATATTGCGAGATGAGCAATATAATCAATCATCAAGGCACATATTGCATGTTTAGTGTGCTGTGAGCCATATCTTTAGTTTGTTGTACTTTCTTTGTTTTGCTGTTGGTTTCGTTATTTCATTGTTTATCATAGTCCATTGTTTGTTGTTGCTTTCTTGGAGGGGGGACTAGATGTATGACGCGTAAGGATATCAGCAAGTGCATCGTCAGGACGTTGCCGTATGTGAGAATTAAATAGTAAAACATTAACATCACCCTTACATCGTTCATCCGACAAATATTTGAAATGCACAACTTGTTAGTAAGCCGTTGCCCTCGAAGTGCGCAATTCTTAAACTCCACTGCGGTAGACGCATCATTCTTGTATTAATCACACACTCAGCAGTACATAGTTTATAACGCTCAGAAAACACCCTATATGTTTTGGCTGCCAAAGGTTTAGTTACGTATTAGGATGTTCGATTTCTCCTTATTAGATTCTTCTAATAGGTAATACATCCAAGCTGATAAATTGCTCACTTATGCATTAACAAATAATGATGGTATTCATTTCTCTCTCAATACATATACGTGTATTATAGTGAAAAAATTGAGCAAAGAAAATGGGTCTTCATCGGGATTCGTGTGGTCAGAAGCTATAGTGTGTGTATGTGTGGCACACATACACACACTATAGCTTCTGACCACACGAGCAAAGAGAATTAAGGGTTTGGGACAACACCGAGCTCGGGCTTTCAATAGCTCAGTCGGTAGCGCACCGGTCTAGTAATCCGGAGGTCTCGGGTTCGAATCCCGATGAAAACCTATCATCTTTGCTCAAAGTTTTCACTATTTATTATTTGTTTCTGGTCAGTTTTCCCTCTCTTTGTTTCAATATATAAATAAATAAATATATATATATATATATATATATATATATATATATATATATATGTTGCTCTTCATGTGTCAAGTTGTTTTAATGTAAAGATGCAATGTTAATGACTCTTAATTTACAGAGGGTATTATTACTACATCCTGTACCCCCATGTAAGAACACATCTGTCATGTAGATAAAGATAATCTTCAACATTACTTCCTACATATAAATTTAGTGTCATCATGTTCGGATAATTTGCCTTTGTTTCATCGGTTCATGTTCTGCATCATGTCATGTTCAACATGTACTCTGATTTATTCTTTGTATACTATTTTACTGCTTCGGAAAAAAAAAATCCTATTCGTTACAGTCGTGAAACTGGCACCATATATCAAAGTGGATTCTGCAACAAACGGAACAAAATATTTAATTCATATATAATTCATAACATAATGCATATTAGTTTGTCATTCAGTAAGTTTTCTTTCTTTGCTTATACAAAATAACTCCTGTGAATTTTGAAAAGAGAATATAACTCATATATAATTTATATATATTTCATAACATAATACATAATTATTAGTTTGTCATTCAGTAAGTTTTCTTTCTTTGCTTATAAAAAATAACTTGTGATTTTTGAAAAGAGACCATTATTTTTGTCTTTAATGTGTGCTCACTCATGCATGACTTGACTGATCATTCTCATTTTATACAAGAGTTTATACGACCAGCAATTCCCCAGTAAAATCACTTTGCTCAAAAGCTTTTCTTTAAAAGGTTATGCTATTTTGTTTGCGGGGAGTCACTTTTTCGTTGTGTGTGTCATGTACATGAGTGTGCTCCCTTGAATGGGAGATATTGCTCTTAATTGGTGTGTTCCTATGGTATAAATACGTTTGTGGTTGACAAAAGTTGATTTTGATGAAAAGCACACATGCATTCCCTCAAACTGTTTATTGAGATAGCACCTTAAGGATACATCATTTCCTGCAGTGGGATGCATTTTTTTTTGAAGAGTCAGATAGAAGATTTAATTCTTTCGATGCCTCAGAAATAAGTTTCCTTTTTTTCATATGTATACAGCTTTTCTTCACATTACGAATAATATCTGAACTCCTGTGACACTGGGACCTGTGTCAAAGTTTCCTTTAAGAAGGCCATAAAATGGAGTCAATCAAATTTATAAAATAATTAAAACATTTGAACGGACAGTCCGATTTTCCACAAACTGCAGCAAATGATTCGTTCATTTCCAACATTTGCTGACATATAACTAGGGTACATGAATTTTGGAGAGCACCCCCTTTAAATACATTGAGTTGCTCTATGGAACATCACCATTTCTCATCGCATGTAACACAAAATGTCTCATTTCTATTTTTTCCAGGTTTCTATCAAACAATATGGTAACGAATATTGACAAAAGGCAAAATAGACAAAGGGCAAATCTTTATGAGTGGATGTTAGACGTACCAGGGAGGCGAGACTCACCTCCCTGGACGTACTTACAGACTGTACCCACAAAGGACGGGAACTCAAGCGTGCATAGTGGAAACAATATCAGTATTCTATTCTTTCATTACCATCGGATATTCTTCCCGGGGCATACACCTCTCCGCACCGATTGAAGTTCAGGAGGGAATAACGTTCTCCCCTCCCCCCCCCCCCCCCCCCCGATACGCCCATTGCTTTGCCCCGATCTTGCCCTCCAAACATATCTCGTGCGTAAACGAGTGAGTCATTGTTCACTTTGATTATCACTACCAAGGCACCACCAGTATGCTGTACGAAAGAATTATGGTAAAGGACCAACTATTGATGCACTCATTAGCCGGGTTCACACGTACACCAATTAGCGGGATACAAATCTCGAGATTTGCATCGCGATCGTCATCCCGCTATTTTGTACGTGTGAACCCGGCTTTTTTTTGTGTGTGTGTGTGTGTGTGTGTGTGTGTGTGTGTGTGTGTGTATGCGCGCGCGTGTCTAAATTTTGGATAATGAGTTTGGATAATGAGATTATATTCCTGATGGTTTTCGGTTTTAATAAATTGGTCGCTTTATAGCATTATATATATATAATTCTCTTTTTTTAAGAAACAAGTATATAAGCGAAATGCGCTCTTTGTACAATGTTTTGCTTTGTTTTTGTGCATGCGAATTTTGTGGCATCGAACGAAATTTGAATAAAGAATTTAAAAAAAAAGTCTTAAGTCATTAATCGTACGTAGGCACCTAAGCTGAAACTTCAAGCATTTTGACAGCAAGACCTTATGGCATAGTAGTTATTTGCATTCTTGGGAAAGTGATTAGTAGACACCATTAATACTTCGTAACAAAGGAGGTCTACCTCCTTGGTATAACATGTATCTCATCTTCAGAAGAACGTTGGTTGTGTATAGGGTATAACACATGTTTATGAGTGATTACCTTCATGAGTGTAGGTTCCCTCTGTATACACTTCTCAATTTACCTGGATCATCCTTTATTTTCTTTGTTTCCTTTCCTTGTTTTGTTTTGTTCTGTTTTGTTTTTCCTGTTCAGGGCAACCCTTTATTTCTCCAGACTAATTATGAGATGAGATTGGATTTGAACGGCAACACGGTCACCTCCTAATATTTCTTTTGAATATCATTCTGTTGGCCACACGCTTTTTTCCCTTTCTCTTCGTGGTAGTTTGTCATCTCACCCAAAGTAAGTCAGTTACTCGTAGTAAGGGTGATGAATCCCTTTAGAGGGTCCCTGACACGTTTGGTCCCACTGTATATGAAGACACTTCCTCTTCGTTCTCTTCCTGTATGGCAGCGATTTAGAGTATGGGATTTGTCCAGGGTCTCTGTATCGGGTTCTCAATTTACCTGGATCATCCTTTATTTTCTTTGTTTCCTTTCCTTGTTTTGTTTTGTTCTGTTTTGTTTTTCCTGTTCAGGGCAACCCTTTATTTCTCCAGACTAATTATGAGATGAGATTGGATTTGAACGGCAACGCGATCACCTCCTAATATTTCTTTTGAATATCATTCTGTTGGCCACACGCTTTTTTCCCTTTCTCTTCGTGGTAGTTTGTCATCTCACCCAAAGTAAGTCAGTTACTCGTAGTAAGGGTGATGAATCCCTTTAGAGGGTCCCTGACACGTTTGGTCCCACTGTATATGAAGACACTTCCTCTTCGTTCTCTTCCTGTATGGCAGCGATTTAGAGTATGGGATTTGTCCAGGGTCTCTGTATCGGGTTAGTTAGGTTTCCCTATCTTATTTTCTTTTGTATTTCCACTTTTCATGCATTATACTGTATATACAGTGTATCAGTCATGTAATTTGTTGCATTACGTGTGGGGGGAATGCACCTTACAAGCACTGCTTTTTAGTATTCCTCCCCATTTCCAGTATTTGCGAATACTTTAAATATTCTGTAAACCTATCCTTTATTATGATATCGTGCCGAAATTTATGTATCCAACTTCTTTGAAATATATATGTTTCTGTTGGAAATGAAAAAAAAATGAATGAATGAATGACTAAATGAATGAATGAATGAATGAATGAATGAATGAATGAATGAAAGAATTATTATTACCGAGCTTTAGATTTGCGACGCGAACGCTAAGACGACACAGCCTTCCAAGTTGGACAATGGAAACAACTGTCTCGCGCATAATGCAGAACACCATTTTGGCATATTATAGTGTCGTCTTTTACAAACATTCGCGTCGCAGATCTAACGCTCGCTAATATATATCATGCCAGTATGTCAACATTTACCGGTAAAACGTATTGGCCTAACTGTTGAGAACTATACGACTCTCCTTTTTATCACTTTTTTCTTTGTGAAAAAAAAAACCTCTATCCTCAAAAAGAATCTTGTCAATTAAATGCATATATTTTAAACGAAGACAAGAATGTAATGCATGTTTACTAGTTTGCTGCATGTATTTCTGCCATTATCCTTTTCTGAAGATTTTGTAGATCTGCCCTAGGATGCAGTGAAATAAGATAGTCCATGGGCCAGGCCAGATATTGGTACCATCTGAGGTGGCAAAACCTTTTTGGTGTCATTTTGTTTGTCGGACATAGATATGCTTATCAAGCTATGATAGCATTTCCAAATGAGTAGCTTAGTCATAGTAAATGAATTTTTAACCAATTTGGTCTCGTTGTTATATCTCTATACTTCTGAATCGAAACTAACCGCTATACAAAGAAGAGCACTGTCTTCTGTATGTTCCATAGAGCTGTAAAATGCAGCTCTATGGTATGTTCACAGGTGTTCTATTGTAAACGCGGTGCGCTTAGTCTTTATTCAAGGCAGCGAAGGGAATATCCAAAGGTTATGATGTCCACAGCGCTTAGTCTTTATTCTAGACGGCGAAGGGAATATCCAAAGCGTATGATACAGTGTATATCCTTTTATCTAAAAACAACAACAACAACAAAAGCAATTCCTCGTGAATTTTACCGTATCTTTCAATTATTTATCATTTTCCCGCGAAAACGCTACGGTGAAAACGCTGATACCACGCCAATGTCGCTTTATTTCCCTCCAACAATATAAGATAATGCAAAAACAATGTACCGATACACTACGATACATTATAATGAATGATATTGTAAATGAACAGAGTGATTTTTGTTTAAAACTGATATATTTGTTGATAGGGTAGTATAAAACACTATAGATAATCCCTTTTATGAGGAACTTTAGATATGATAACGGTATATTGGTCTAGATAAAGACTAAGCGCACCGCGTGACAGCTGTGGACATCATAACCCTTTGGATATTCCCTTCGCTGCCTTGAATAAAGACTAAGCGCACCGCGTTTACAACAGAACACCTGTGGACATACAGAAGGCAGTGCTCTTCTTTGTATAGCGGTTTAGTTTCGATTCAGAAGTATAGGGATATAAAAACGAGACCAAATTGGTTAAAAATTCATTTATTATGACTAAGCTACTCATTTGGAAATGCTATCATAGCTTGATAAGCATATCTATGCCCGACAAACAAACTGACACCAAAAAGGTTGTGCCACCTCAGATGGTACCAACAACCCATTTTTCGGCTCTTGGCCCATGGACTAAGATAAGTGAAGAGGGATTATCTTCCTCGGTGGCACTTAAGTACTAAGCATTCACTAATTGCAGTTCCATTTTTTTGCATGACACAAGTATACCTCATTTTGTAATGCAAATGTCTGCCTGCCGGTATGAACGAACAAGAAAGATGTGTTTGACAGAATGTATTGGAATGTTTGAATTTAAAAGGATTCAAAAGAATTGCAACCTTAATTCTACTTGAAGAACGGTACTGGATGACGCATCGATATTTTCAATTAGTGTTTATCACAAATTGTTCCTGCTTTTCGCAGTTGAAAAAAATAAGCTTTCGTGTAATTTCTTATAGATATCAGATAAAAAAACAGACAAAGATAAGAAAGATTTATAAAGATTATTCATTACAAACATGCTAGTAAGGACGATATAGATAATTATGACCATAACAGAAAGGTGTTTATTTCTTGTCTTTTGTTCATAATATATTATACTAAAGCTGAGTTCATTCATCTACGTCATCATTGCAGAATCTTCATCTTCGACATCCTTCTTTGTATACAAATTTCATACCCTGTTCAATCCGTCTTCTTGAACCTTGCACTCTGACGAATCGATCATGTAATTTTGGCATGTATCATCCCCGTATGATACAGTCATGTTGCAATATGTTACTATAATATACAAGATGTCTATAGATTCCTTCAGCCACACACCATAGACTGATAGATATTGGTTTACAAACTATCTTATAATTATTTCTATTTTGTCGTACATAGGCCTATAGGCCTATTTGATTTCTCTTCATCATTGACGTCTGAAATTTGAAATACATTAATTGGATAACATAACAAGGCAGTTCCTGAATCGGTACCATTTACATTTTGTCGTCCATTATTATCATACGCTTAATCGAAAATTTGAAGATTATTATTTCGAATTGTACCTTAATATTATGTGCAAAAACATGAAACCTTTCCTTTCTCTTGTACCCATGGAGACAAATTGAGATGAAATTGCCCTTGACATTTTTGCTTCAAGATATTAGTCCTACTTTGCTGCTATAATGCCTTTAAATGATGAGGTTATGTACTATATTATGTGCTCTTACCCGCCCCCCTCCCCCCCCCCCCCCCCCCGCTTACCCTCCAACACGTAAAAGCACGTGCGTTAATTGAGTAGCGAGTATTATAGCTGGTGCTCGTGGCCGTACACCGTCAAGGGCCGGGTGGTGTGAATCTCACGGCTCTCGATGGGCGTCTGTTCTTCCCAGCGGCAAACAATCTTCTGCATCTCATCGTGGTCACGTCGCCTGTTTAAAATCCAATAAATATTTAGATTCAGCTAGATTGCCTGCCTCATAAAACGAGAGATATCTCTATCGTTGTTGTTGTGGTGGCGCTTTTCTTCGATGTCAACCGTGGCCTTCCCAGTGTCCCGGCCGATTCACACCCTCGAATTTCCCCCTCGCTGCCACTTCCATGCAATTCATTTTGTCATTCCCGAAATCCATCCTTTTTTTGACACTCCTTTCTGTGATGTTCCGACAAACTGCTCATCCACGCTGCGACCCCGGGCTGCGACAGCCTTTTAACCCCAGATGTTTAACCAAAACTTTACATATTTTACCCATCACTGAGGGTAACTTTGGAATACATAGGCTTAAAAGAGAGGTTCGGACAATATTTTTAACGAAATTAACAAGAATCTACATAAATCAAATATCTACTGTTCATTTTGTAAACTAAGCCATCAGAATTTTCCAATGTTTTGATATTCATTGCCAATTTTCTGTACGCTCACATTTTTTTTTTCGTGATCGTGTGACAGGCCTGCCTCATCACTAAGTATTATGGGTAGAGAGCTCGTCAGTCACAAGCAGTGTACATCATCTCTCATGTACTATCAGTATTATGGTACTCTACCCTCATCATAATTATCAGGCGTATAGGCCTCAGGACACGTTAAAAATGCTGAAAAATATAGTAGGCCCTACGGTTGTATAAATGAAACAGATCAAAAGATATTCGCGGCGTTTTCAAACAAGAACTGTTCCACTATTTCATTCTAAAAGTGATAGTACAGGATTTTGTGGTCTTTACTGATCAGGACAAAGGTGAGCTATAGGACCGTAAAAAATTGAACGTCCATCCGATAATTTTTGAAAATCATCCGAAAGCCCCCTTTAAATCGTTTCCATCGATGTACATGTATATTTCACTATACCAAACCATTTCGCATCTTTCAGTTTCTTGACTTCCATTATCACCGGACACTGATTTTTCTTATATGGCATGCACAATATTTTATTTCTGTTTGTAAATCTACAGCATCCATTCTCAGGATTTTTACATTTGCCGTCTCTGCTCTTTTTGTGGAATACACTAAACAATGATTCCATCCCCTTGTCACGCTTGTACTTAATCTTCTTTCCGTTTCTCTCTTTCAGTGTTTTTATTTTATTTTCTACTCTCTCCTCTATTCTGCTCAAACATACAATGCAATATAATTTTTCTACTGATTTACTCTCGTTTGCCGTGAAAAACTGTTAATGATGTTTATAAGAATTAAAAGAATGATAAAACAAGTAAAAGGTTAATCATGATCGATAACAACTTGTCCTTAGCGCGATATTCCTTTGCTTAGTCTGCATAGAAAAAAAATCCAAAGTTATATATAAGAACAAACCGATGTCGTTCCCTTTGGTGTCTGTTATTTGATTTAAAACATGAGTATACATTATAAATATCACGTGTGTGCTTGTGGGTTTCTGTCTGTTTGTCTGTCTGTCTGTCTGTCTGTCCATGGCAAATGCTGTCAGTTATCATGCCTGCCGTCTCCGAAGAAGAATCACAGGTGTTTTATTCCCAAGTCACGTGGTCCTTGATCTTCCCTGTGAAAGAAAATGAACGTGCGGTCATGTTGATAAAAGCTAAAACGCACATGCACGTATACGAGGAATATTACTTTCTCCATGCCATAGGAACCCACCAATATTCATGTCCACACCCCGTGTGGATGTCACTGCTGTTTTTTTTTTTCCGGCTCAGTTACTCGGTTGACAAATAGTGACGTAACTAGAGCTGTTCTAGGGTATAACGTTTCCATAAGCGGGAACTGGAGTAATCGTGGATCGTTTACCCAGTATGCCATTATTCTATCACTTGTTTTTTTTTTTTTTTTTTTAAGAAGATTGGATAGAATCTTCTTGATTTTTTTTTTCTTATCTGAGTTGATCGCGTTGATGAAAATGTAAAGAACTCGATCATCAAAAACAATAAATGCTTTTTTTTTTCTATAGAATAGTTGATAGTACGCATATGAGAATGCTTTCATTTCTTTAAGTTCAGTTTTACAAGGTAAACAGGTATCATTACTATGATAAATCAGTGGACGTCCCAGTCAAGCTTTTCATATAGCTTAATGACGATCCACACAAAATGTATATGACATAGGCCTAATAGTATTCCATGTACAAACTATCTGCATGTGTGTATAATACATGTAATGTATGTAATATATATATATATATATATATATATATATATATATATATATATATACATATATATATATATATATATATATACATATATATATATATATATATGCATTTTGTGAATAAATCAAATCAAATCATAAATCGAATCAATAATATACTTTGTGAAATGATAAATGCAACACACTATATAAGACAAAGCGCACATTTTTATAATCAGCATTCACTTCAAAGCGTCTCTCTGCGGGAGCTTTCCTGCTGGGGACGAATATAGATTTGGATGTACACGACATGTACAGCGCTCAGGTCTTAAAGTACATGTTCAGGAGGTTAACTTTAAATTGCAATTAAACTCAAGACCATATTGGGTAAAACATGAGAACAGAACAGAAGCTACATCAAATTAGGGGCGTTGTGCAATTTGAGGTGAAAGGGTTCTCAACTCACAACAGTCAAGTAGAGGATTGCTGGTTAGTCCGCAAGAAATACTATAAGATTAATATTTTCTTTAATAATGTATAGCAACTACGATCCATTAGCGCTACACGCCATAATTACTGGGTTAATGATGTGAACATGTTTGTCACTGTTTGATGTGAAGTAGGCATAAGGGATATTATGCAAGAAGTATACATGGTCTTCAACGCACTAATCTAGATTATAATGCATAATCAGCCATAATTAGATGGAATAGAAGTGCACGAGGGGTTATCATGCATATTTTGGAGTGTATGATATTGGCTAGAATAGTGCACATGTACCGTTTGTTATACAAATATCTAGGCTAGATATATTATTATAGCCTATATAGTAATAAGTTATAGTTAAAATAGTGTAATGTCTGTCTGCATTCTCAAAATGACATACAAATACTGTAATACCCAAACAAACAAACAAACAAACAGCCCTTTTTCAATCAAATTGTTTGATTCACGCTGTCAAGAGTGTATACCAAACATACTGCGTTTGCATGCACCACCTCCTGTTCGTGCATATAGGTCTCCGCATTTGACAACTTCATATCAGGCCAAGAAAGCAGAACAAGACAGTTAGTGCAGGTGCATATAGCGTATACACTTAATAATAAAGCCCGTGGCACGTGTTGTAAATATAATATACTGTCGCTCATCGTGGACTCCTCATTAAATTGACGTTCTAATTACATGATTACACTGTGTATTGTCTGCGGCCCCCAGTGATGAAGGTCGTCGCTCGGTTTTGTTATGTTAACGGGCTGGTCCATTATGCTCTCAAGCACGCGTTAATTTTCTTCACAAAGCCATTAAATAGACCCACATCTATGCCAATGCCACAATGAAGGTTTTGTTTGTGTTTCTTTTTTTCAATTCAGCAATAGCGCTTGTAGTAGACATAAACCCTGAATGCCTCTTTAAGAAAGAAATTGCGTTGGCGTCATGGTACTGACAAGTATTTTCATATGCGAAATCAACATATATACAAAATGAAGAGTTCGCTTCCAAAAGGCGGTAAATCCTCTAAAAAATGATGGATTTAGCACCTTTTGGAAGCCAGCTCTTCAAAGTGCACCAAAGCGATGAAATCCATTTTGATGTTTACACGTAGATGTGGAGCAAGAATCTGTAAAGGTTCGCCAAAAACAATCTTGCTGGTTATCAGTAGCATAATCCTAAGATAAGATGAAACTGCAAACATAATTATTTTCTCTTCATGAACAAGTTCTTACTACAGTATTTGGTTCGATTCTTTGATCTCTATACACTGAAATATAACACTCCGGAAGGTTCTTTGGATGCAAAATGTTTGTCGTGAAAATGCTGGTTGGCAAAAAGAGAGGGTAAAATGCGTGAAAATGAGATTGTTCATTTGTGTTTGAATGCGTGGCATGGTCAGAGAGAAAATGCAAGAGAGTACATTGTGCACAGTGCACATTGTATGTGGTTAGTATGGCTGTGTGTGTGAATATTTGGTGCAAGGGAGGTTGTATCTTTTCGTAGGTTTTTGTGTATGTGCTGCATTTGTGTACGTCCTGCATTCAACATTCATTTTAGTCAACAGCAGAGCTTTTAGATATTAATATATATATATATATATATACATATATACATGTATATACATATTATATACATAATATTATATATATGTGTATATATATATATATATATATATATATATATATATGTGTGTGTGTGTGTGTGTGTGTGTGTGTGTGTTTGTTTCCCTATAGGGAAAGACAAATTGTTCTAATGTAATTGAAACAGGCAGTGACTTCACACATAAACACTTACACACTTATACGCACACAATGATAACAAGCCAGTATCTTTCACCCGTCCATTATTCCTTAGCCTACACGAACGAGATGTACACAGTCGGAAGAAAGTGTTAAAGGGATAGTACAGTATTGGTGGAGATGAAAATTGGGCTTTTAAATTTTTGCGAGATACCAAGAAAACCTTCATGAAATAGTACAGAGCATACCATTTTAAGAGGAATTCAAAAAGTTTATTTGAAGAAAATCGGGTTTGGAATGACTGAAACATCTAAAAACAAAGTAAAATAAAGCAACCGTAATAAAATGTGGGTCCCACACTTCATTAGAATCACTCTGTTTTGGATATCTCAGCCATTTCAAAACCAATTTTTTATCAAATAAATGTTGAATTCCTCATGGAACGACATGCTCTTTCACATTAACATAAGAGGTTTCTCATTATCTCACCAAAAAAATGTTAGAAACCTGAAATTAGGTCTTAACCAGAACTATATGATCCCTTTAACATAAGGTCCAAGCGAAATGAACTGAAAAATAAAGGTTCCCTTGTGACATCCATTAATGGTGAACTCCACTAGTGCGCAATATGAAACGGTCCATTCATAAATACTAAAACTCTTTGATTGACATAATACCTCAGATTCTTTTTTTAATCATGTATCATTTTTATTTTTAGTGCATTTACTAAGTTCCGCTCCTAAAAATATCGAATTTTCTGCATTTCGTTATGTCATCATTGGTAGATAGACATTACAAACAAACAAACCATCAAAAAAAAAAACCAAACAAACAAAAAACAACACCACAATACATGATACCTGGTATCATTAAAAACTTATTTCGGCTGACTTTGCAGTTGGTGACAATGAGAGCAATAATAAATATTTTGAGAGGCGGAGCTATAGTGATGAGTACAGACAAAATTAATGAAAATTGTAATGATTCTAAAGCATTCGATTTGTATGTTAATCAAATGATCCTGAATTTGTGATGTGAAAACATGTTCACATCAGCAGAAGTCCGGACACCAGCCAGGAATTGGATGCCAGGGGCCACATTAAAGCACGGGCTTGGATTTTCTTTTCATGGCTTACCATGTACAATGAATATCGACATGGCCAGACCCAAACGGCGCCTTCTACACTCTCCAATCGGAAGAAGAGCTCGCAATTGGAATACCCATGCGTGAAATGTACTTTCAAGCTGCTGCTTAAAATACGGTAGTTTGTATATACGCAATTGTGCTCTACTTAAGTGTGTGCGTGTGTTGTGTGTCCGTGTGTGCGTGTGTTGTGTGTCCGTGTGTGTGTGTGTGTGTGTGTGTGTGTGTGTGTGTGTGTGTGTGTGTTTGGAGTGGATGTGGTTGTAAAGCATTAGCTCAGCTGTGTGACCATGCACATGCGGATTGCTAGAACCTTGGCGCCAATCGATTAGTGCATTGATGATGGCGTCTCTCTTGGAGTATAGTGTCTACTAAGAGTATTTTATCACGAATTCACTTTTGCTGACTTGACTGTCTACGAAGACAGAACAATAAAGCTGAAAGATCAACAGTGCTTAGCACCTCTAAGTGATGCATTGATACAATAAGCATTATATCCTTTCTTTACATTTAGCGTCATCATAAAACGGTAATCTATGGCATTATCAATTTTATGGCATCTCTCTTCGAATGGTGTCAATAAATATCACTATAATCCACTTTTGCTGTTTTGACTGTTCAAAAACATATGAACCTCTAAGTAATGCAAAGCTCTAAGTGATGTATTGATGCAATTAGCATTATTTCTTTTCTTTACGTTTATGGCCATCACAAAACGGTAATCTATGGCATTATCTATTTTATTGCGTCTCTCTTCGAGCATAGAGTCAATTTATCACTAATTCACTTTTGCTGTTTTAGCTGTTCAAGAAGACAAAACGATAAACTGAAAGACCACTTATAGTGCTTAGCACCTCTATGTGATGCATCGATGCAATAAGCATTATTTCCTTTCTTTGCATTATTGTTAAGCGTCACCATAAAATGGTTATTTATGACATTACTTTGAACGGATTCAACATTGAAGGTGTAATATCTTTCGTATTTTAAAAGTGTTTGAAATTTTTCTTCTCTACCTTCTTCTGATTAAGTCTGCCTCCTTCAATAAGCTGAAGATTCTTGCAGACTGCGCTATTAACATTATAATACAGTTCATTAAGAAATATTTACAAGCACAAATATGTCATTATGCTTCACATGTTCATGCTTTAATACGGGCTTTGTTGTTGTTGTTCTTTGTTTGGCTGTTTGATGTTTTATTCTTTATAATCATTTATGTGATATCGACTTCATTCATTCACATATGATTGATCCTACACTTCGAATACAGCTGACAGATTCATTACAAAGCAACATGAAAATATAGATTACTACGGCAAGAACCAAGTCCACGTGAATCAAGAAATCACACGTACATTGTATTTCTTTTTACATGAAAAATAGCGTGACGTTTTGCGCAAGACTATAGCCATAGTCCATTTTCTCACGCGGCTGTTACACTCAACAGTATGAAATTGCCATCAACAGAAGATGTGGAATGATGTACACGTATAATATACCATATACTACTGCAGGTATTTAGCTCTCTTGGTGCAGAAGTACACTGTGACCTATTTCCATGCAGAGTACACTCGTGTCATTAAATGCACAACACAACATCCTACCCATAGATCACCAACAGAGCTCCTAAGACATGCACGGAATCATGATACTGCCGTGTATTTGGATTGATTAATGAAATTGTGCTTCGATGAGATCTTTCTGAGGATTTAGCAAATACGTATATAAATAATCTCAACATACATACTCACACACACACACACACACACACACACACACACACACACGCACGCGCGCGCGCACACACGAAAGGGGGAGGGGGCTGGGGGCTGCATCCCTCCGATCTCCCATAAAAAAAGGAAATAAAAACAATACAAAATCGATAAATCATAATGAACCTCCAAGAGTGCCACTCGGAGATTCTTCCCGTCAAAAAAAAAAAAGAAAAAAAGGGGGGATGTACTAGTACATTCTATACACTGACGCTTCAGGTGCTCCACACCCCCATTGGCCTACAGCGCCCCCCCCCCCCCCACACACACACACACATACGCACACATTTTCATATTACACCCATGGGGAAAACCAAAAATTAAAGCATAAACAAAACAAGAGACCCGGGGGTCTTGCGCTCACCCGAGTATCGCAAGTTCACTTTCATGCAGTCACTAATCTAAATTATTCACAGCTCTACCAAAATTTGACCAGGCATTCTCAAGGAGAAGATGAAAATGTACAATAAGGGCCCACATTTTTTTTTAAAGATTCCTTAATTTTGGGGGATTGGGACCCCCTGGGTGGGGCATGGTGCCCATTACAATAAATTGAGATCCTAACCCCATAGGGATGCTATACCTGCCAAGTTTGGTGAAAATCCATCATGAGGTTTTCAAGCAGAAGATGAAAATGTACAATTTAGGCCCCCATTTGGACCTCCCCACAACTCCCACCTGCCCCCAAGAGGGGCACCCCAGGATCTGCTATGAACAAACTTGCAACTGCAGTCAATAATGTACTAATTCATAGTATTATCTTAGCTCTATATCACTTCTGATTCTAGAGAAGATTTTTAAAGATTCCTTAATTTCGGGAGGTTTGGGCCCCTTGGGACCCTCTAGGTGGGACACGGTGCCCATTTTAACAAATTGAGATCCTAACCCCCTAGGGATACTACCTGCCAAGTTTGGTGATAATCGGTTATGAGGTTCTCAAGAAGAAGATGAAAATGTACAATTTAGGCCCCATTCAAGGACCCCTCCCCACCCCACTCCCCTGGGTCCCAAGGGGGGGGGGGGCACCCGTGATTCCGCCATGAATAAACTTGTAACTATACAGTCATCAATGTACTAACTCATAGATATACATTTAGTGAACCCTGGTACTGCACTAGCCTATAAATCAATCAGACATAGCGGTCCTGATGTCTGGAATGCGCTACCTCAGCATGTTCGTAACTTACAAAAAATAGTTACTTTCAAAAGGTCGATCAAACATATTCTATTATCAGCTTCACGCTGAACTCCTGGGTACTATTAACTATTAATCTTGCTGTGATCATATATTTCCCCTGAAATCGACATTTGAATGGGATTTATGAGAAATTTAATCAGTATAATTTGCTTATAATGACTTGACACTTTAAATATTTTTTTTGTTCTCTCTTGTCAATGTTCGACAGGACAAATAGGCACCACACATGCATTTCTTCTTTCCCCCCTCATGTTCCTCTCTTTGTAAATACCCCCCCCCCCCCAACTCATCATTAAAACTATTTGCAAGCATATAGATTGTGTGCACGGGGGTTGCAACGATTTTCAAGCTTTAAGCTTATGTTGCAATTCCTTTGCGTGTTCGTTACCTTGAATAATGTAGCTCTCTTAGAGTTGTATACTACACGTATTTCTGTAACTGCTTCTTATTAGAATGTATACTTATTGTATATATTCTGTCTTGGCTATATGAGATGTACTTGCATACATTTTGTATGCACTCCTATTTTGTGAACACGCATGAAATCTTGAATAAATAAATAAATAAATAAATAAATAAATAAATAAATAAATAGTATTAACTTTGCTCTATCACTTCTGGTTCTAGAAAAGAAGATTTTTAAAGATTTCTTCTCTTTTTTTTTTTTTGGGGGGGGGGGGGGTTGGCCCCCTGGGGGCCCCTGTGTGAGGCATGGTGACCATTTTAACAAATTGAGATCCTAACCCCCTAGGGATGCTACCTGCCAAGTTTGGTGAAAATCGGTCTTGGGGTTTTCAAGGAGAAGATGAAAATGTAAAAAGTTTACGCACGACGCACGACGCACGACGCACGACGCACGACGCACGACGGACGACGGACGACGAACGCCGGACGAAGAACGATCGCAATACAATAGCTCACTTGAGCCTTTGGCTCAGGTGAGCTAACAAAACAAACAAACAAGAAAACGTTCCGGGGCCATTCTAGTAGTCAGCAAGTTATTCATTTACGATGTAGGGTCTAAGTAGCGACGGAATATCATGCAGGATTATATTCAGGTAATAGAAAACTAAAATCATTATGCCTCTATCGAACCTATGCTGGTCGAAGACATGGGGCCATTAGGCCCTTCTGCCTATAGAAGTTCATCGTACGTACCCTTTAGTTTCGACGTTTTTCCATCGCCAGATGGTGGAATGACTGTGGTGATATATCTAATACATTGTGTATGTTCGAGAAAACCAAATTGTCATACATGTATTCTCAAATATAAACGCTCTGGTGAGTATGATTGCACATTAAATTGGTATTCTGTATAATTACACAGAGGATCGAACGATCATTCCAATGGGATTCGATCGCCTCTGTTTCGAGTAAATTTGGCTGTGACATTAGTTGGGGAATAAATAATGTCATCTAAATGCAAGAGAATCTTATGGCGAAAACAACAGACCTAAACTTAAACAACAATAACGAAGTTAGCTCCTTACATCGCGACAATTTTCGACCCAATCTGACCACAATCACATCTTCATGTCTCTATATCCCGTTGCAATAATTGGACGGTGCTCTCATCCCTCCACCTGGGACATAATATATCAATCTGTGTAATGTTCCAGTGATTGATGGAACGTGGCAAACTAGGCTCAGCGGAGATATAATGTTGAGATGCTTGTCACGTTCACATCATATCCCTGGATGCGCGCTCTCCGGATATCCTACGGAGGGTTGGAATCGGGGGGAAAGGGACAGGGTAAATTAAGTGAAGAAGAAGAGACCCAAGGGTCTAGCGCTCATACTCGAGTACATACATGTATCGCAAGTTTACCTTTCATGCATTCTTGTAGACTACATGTACATTGTATTTAAACCCAAGAAGAACATGGCGAACTTGGGAGGCTCTGGGGACCGGGGGGGGGGGGGGGGGGGGGGAGTGGGAGGGGAGGGGGTTGATGTCCGTCTGTGTACCTTCAAGCACACTGGCGATAATACCTGCCAAGTTTGTAGAAAATTTGACCAGGCATTTTCAAAAAGAAGATCAAAGTAATGTGCTGGAAACTGCATGTTTTCCCGCAGTGTCTTTGGTTAATCATAATAGAAATATTGCTTAACAGTACATGACTTGAATGAGCAAGACATACTACGCCAACTTGGTTGCATTCATTCAATGGTTTCATGTTTGCTATGGTTTGAACATCAACCTCTCTGAGCGTCTCTTTTTCCTGTATAGTTCTGTTTGCATAGTCATTGCGTTGTCAGTCAAGGGCAACCCAGAAATAATGAAATCCCTCTCATCCGGAGGACAGAATGTCTCAATGTCACATTGATTATTGTAACTTTTTCTGTCAATGCAGTATCGCACGTTCACCTTCCACGCACAGAACATAGCAAACTTGAATAGGAGGCTTGGGGTGGGGGAAGAGAGGGCATGGCGTCCATTTGTATGTTCGAGCACACTGGCAATAATACCTGCCAAGTTTGCAGAAGCATTGACTACGCATTTTCAAGAAGATTATAATATACATGTACATGTATGTGAAACTGCGGATTGTCACACGCGAACTTAAAAGTACTCTCACTAATTTATTAACTCAGAAGCACTTCTGGTTTTACTGATGATTTGATTTTAAAGATTCTATATGGTGGGGGTTATGGGGCTCGCGGGGCGCCTTTGGGGCGCCTCTAGTGGCATGGCGCCCATTTGTAAAATTACTTGTACAGTATATTCTATCACCTTCTACATAATACTTGGCAAGTATTTGTGACAAAATTGACCATGAGCTTTCAAGAAGATGATTAGAATGTGAAAAATTGGCGCCACTTTGCTCCCCCCCCCCCCATCCCGCCAAAGAGGGGGAACAACTGACTCTGACATGAATAAACTTGAAAACGCTCTGACAAACGAACCTACTACAATGCACATTGTAATTCCATAAGATCTATCATTCAAGACAGTTTTTTTAATCTTTTATTTGCTTTTAAAGATTCTCTAATTTGGGGGATCTGAGACCCATAGGGGCCCATAAGTTGCGCATGGTTCCCATGTTCCAAATGCATATTCTGACACTCTATAGCCATAATGCCTGCCAAGTTGGTGACAAGAAAAAGAAAATGTAAGTCCCACCCCCCCCCCCCCCCCAAGAAAAAGGAAACATCCCTGTATCTGGCATGAACAAACGTTTAACTATAATCAGTCACCCACCAATCCTCTAATTTGGGGGCTTGCCTAGTCCCCCCCCCCCCCCCCCCCCCCAACCAGGCATTGTGCCACTTGGGGTCCACACAGCATCCACAAGAGGAAAATGATACGATTTATACAATCTATTATGCTAGCGATAATACTTGCCAAGTTGGGTGCACATTTGACAATGCAAATTAAAGAAGATGAAAATGTGAAGTCTAGGTCCAAATTTGGTCCCACACAACCCCCCCCCCCCCCCCCGGGGGGGGGGGGGGGGGGGTCAACAATGTTCTTACTTGTTGCACTATAACATATAAGCTCTATCACTTGTGGCTCCAGAGAAGATGTTGAACAATCATTTAATGGGGGGGGGGGGGGGGGGGGCGCCTTTGGTTCTACCTGAGGGGCCCAGGGAGAAAATGGTACCATTAAAACACAATGATGAATCACAATAAATCATGGGTTATAATTACCCATAAAACCAGAAAGCCAATAGAAGGAAAAAAAGTCACAGCAAAGTGCTGCTCCTGCTGGCATTTTGTATAGGATACACATACACACTTACACACACACACACACACACACCCAATGATGAAGTAATTACAAAGAGGACCAACATTATGATTCTGACATCATCCTATATTCTTCTTGGTAGTCATCTTGATACATTCTATTTCCACCTGTTCACTTTGACATCTCCTTTTATCTAAGGGGGAAAATGCAAACCCTTCAAACAGACTAACAGTACGTCACAGTTTCAGTTTCACCACCAGTTCGGGAAGTGAGGCAATGATGCTTATTGGAATTTCCCCTTCTGCCTTACTTAGAGAGGTCTCCAAACTTTAGAAGCAGGCATTTGAATGCTGTAGTCGTCACACAAAAGACACAGTTTCACTTTGGTTGCGGTATGTGTAAGTGTGAACAGGGAGGACAGTAATTTTCAGGGTAGCTTTATGACAGGTACAGTACAAGCTTTTGCTGAAATACAGCTACTGGCGACATGACACTTCATTTTTCCTGATTTTGGCCATTTTGCTAAATCTTCCCCAGAACTACAAATAAAATCATGTGAAAAACAAAAACAAAACAAAACAAGGATGCATTTTTGGAAGGATCACATTTGCCAACATCTCTTTTGATTGGTATGATAGAGAGTCACAGACAGCCTGCTGAAGTGTCCATGTAGAAGTAATTAAAAATTTATTTCGAGGATCCAGAGGATTGCAGACTTCCTTCTTCTCTTGGTTTCATGAATCTTCACTGCTCTCCCCTATCTCTATGATTCTCCAACATTCAACTTCTTCCTCTTCCTCTTCCCTTCTATTTCATCTTTCCCCTTCAATCGATGTCCTCTTACTTGATTCTCACACTATTCTTCCTTACCACTCTCTCTGTTCCTTTCTCTACCGTTCCCACTAGTGCAACTTCAACTTCTAGCCCATTACTGTCCCCCACTCTTCACTTTTTGCCCTCCTCACAACCCCCATATGTCGCTTCCCTCATCATTTCTCCTCTTTCTAGGCTCTTCTGCCAAACAACGATCCGGTTAAGGACTACATACACATGGTGTCACCGCAAATCGTTCTCCCTCAATTAGAAATTTATTCCCAAAAAATGTTTACATGGTTCCATGGTTTGATGACCAACTGTTCACATACACTATATTATATGCTCACACTACAATATATCTTAACACCCTGAAAAAAGGGAAGAACATAAAGACTGAAAACTTTACAACTCATATCATGTGTCATTCATTTAATTATGTTCTCTCTTGGAATATGTCACGATGGAAATTACTTTCACTGATGAAGCACAGCATACATTATCCATTAGTCTTACAGTTCATTATTACATGTAACATTAAACAAATGTCACCTTCATTAGATTTAGCTGCTGTCAGCACTCATGAAATAATAAGTGATACTGCTTTTTCTTTTTCCTGATTACATTGTCTGGTTTGATGTATAACTGTGAGAAATATTCAGTTGAAAAAGTTCTGAAAGTTGAACTACGAAAATGGACAGGAGCCTCAGGGGATTTGACACTTTGCTGACAGTCAGGACAAATTTGAATATGAAAGGCAGGCCTCACCAAGTGCCTGATTGGGAAAGGGGAAGGAGATTTCTTTCCCCCCCCCCCCCCCCCACAAATTGCATAAATCACATTTACTAAGACTACTGATAAACAAGTCCTTGTTATGAGCTTTGGGGTGTATTACCATTACTTTAGAACCCATATTCCCATTGAGGTCACAGTTTGTCTGCCAATACTGAAAATTTACCTCCCCCCCCCCCAAAGAAAAACTAGAAATGTCGCTACAGCGACTGCTTATACCCCCGCCAAACAACATTTCATAAGCTTTGGTCAAAACAACATTTCATAAGCTTTGGTCAAAAAACTGAGGAAGTAGTTAAATCCGCAAGATCTTTCCTTGATCTTCTGCCATTAATATGCCGTTACCATGGCAACGTACTTTCGGGTACTGTCGAAAAATGCGTCTTGCACATCTACAACCAAAGGCACACATCTGTACCAAGTTTCATGGAAATTGGGCAAAAACTGAGGAAGTAGTTTGCAACACAAAATTTTCCATCATTTTGGCTCATAATATGTGAGCTGTTACCATGGCAACATACTTTTTGTCACTGTCAAGAAATGTGTCATGCTGACCTATATCCTAAGACAAACATTCAATATGAATTCCATGAGAATTGGAAGAACACTGATGAAGTAGTTTTGCCATGAAGCATTTTGCCCTATATTTTACCAATAACATGCCGTTACCATGGCAACGCACTTTTTGCCACTGCGGAAATATGTGTCTTGCACATTAACATATTCAGATGAACATCTGTACCTAATTTCATAAAAATTGATCAAAAACTGTGGGAGGAGTTCGCGACGCAAGATTTGTACCCATTTTTGCCCATAATATGCCGTTACCATGGCAACGTACTTTTGGGTACTGTCAAAAAATACGTCTTGCACATCTACAACCCAAGGCACACATCTGTGCCAAGTTTTATGGGAATCGGTTGAAAACTGAGGAAGTAGTTCGCGACGCAAGATTTGCAACGGACCGACCGCCCGACCGCCCGACCGCCCAACCGCCCGACCGCCCGACCGTCCGCTGATTGTATACCCCCTTCAAACTTCGTTTGGCGGGGGTATAAAAAAAAAAAAAAAACTTGTCCACCCCCCCCCCCAAAAAAAAAGAAAAAAAAACCAACAACAATGAGAATTAATATGGCCCAGATGTCTATGATGATGACAAGGTGTCTTAAGTCCTCTACTATGGCTGCTTTGATGATCAATTTTACCAACTCTTAATAACAATGGATCAAACCCCCACCTACCTTTAAAAAAAAAAGGTTCTACATGTACAAGTTTGATGGGAGTCTAATAAATAGCATTTTCATAATCATGATGACAATTCTACTTTGTCCATTTCCTTCTTCACTTACAGAGATGGACATCACCTCTTTAGCAATTATCATTTACACAATCACAAACGCATCTGATAACAGAAATGAATCCTCTTCAGGAGAATAATTTGTACTTCAATGATGCAATTCAATAAGGTAGGAAGAGCAGACAGAAGACTATAATCCCTATAATTGGTGAAGATGCTCAATAAAAGCCCTACAAGAGTCTTAATAAGGGGGCTGGGTTGGTGACTCTTATGCTTTCCCTTCCCTTGTCTTTTGACATTCTGCAAAGGCCCTCGTTGAGCCACATACTACAGGAGAAATTGATTGAATGCATAACCATTTAATATATAAATCAGTTCAGCAAACAGTCACTTTTTTCCTGTTACAACATGGTCAGGGGCCATGACTTTCCCCCTAAAGGGTTACTGCAGTTCAAAACTAACATATCTGGTTAAAAAAAAAAAGTTCATGTTTTGATTTCAGCTTATATAACATGCACAGAGAAATGTGTCAAAGTTGGTTCTTAACAAGGACATCATACTGAATATGACATCACAAAAATGATGAAAGTGTTGCAGCTATCTTGCTCTACAAGCGACTCCGTTTACAACAAAGTCCTCAGGACCAACAGTCTTTTTTTTTTTCCATTTATCAAAATTTGCAACACTAGAACAAATAAAGTGTATAGATATAAAGACATATTCATTTTAGGATCTGACTTCTTCTTCAGTGCCATGAAATTGTGGCATACCATGTTTGGTACAATAGGAACACAGTGTATAAGCTGCAGATAGACTGCTGCCCTCTTTTGGTGACAGACGTACAGTGCTGCTGTCACGAGAAGTCACTGTGACAACAGCTGAATGCCACAAAGAAGCTACATGTATTTTGAAGGTCTTTGTGTCCAGGAATCTGCTGTAAAATGAGGAATGTTCGCAAAAATTCCATGTTGCGAATATATCATGTTTTACAGTAAACTGTGCCAATTTGGAAGGTGCTCACTTGGATCCTTGATCATGGCCCCACCTTGCTCTTTTGGCAGCTCCTGTGAAGGCAGCTTACAGTTCTCTGAATTCCTTGTTATATCTGCCTCAAACATTCAAGTGTCTTCCTCCTCTTCTTCATCCCCTCCAAAGGATAAGAGGCTGGAATTTTTAACCTTCTTTCCTGATTTGTCTCTGTCCATCCTGGCCTTTTTCTTATCTTTGGACTTCTTCGACGAGGACACATTCAGGTCTGATTTGTCGCTTTGGCTCCGCTTTGTTGGTTTACGAAACCTGATCCTACCATCACCAGGATCTGCAAGATAGGGGTGAAACAGAAAAATACAAATCATGTCAACAAACAAACAGAAGGTTTTCTCTGCCAACTATTGCCAGGATGAAAAATGCAAATTTATTCAAAGAAATGGTTTTGCATCTAGCCTTGCTAGCTATCAAAAAGCCCCGTACTTGAGGATCTACTTACAGTGACATGGCAATATTTTGTACATGACTGATAACCAAAACCATAGGAACACTACCCAGTAGGCACCTACAGTAAAGGTGGAAATATTATTGTCAAATATCATGAAAACCATAAAGTCAATACCTGTAACAATTGAGAATTACTTATGAGTTTCTGATTTCTTTGTTTTGCAATACAATGTATATATCAAATTGTTGAAGTAAAAGTTCTGTGAATAGGAACATAATGTAAGCCATTTTCTAATACAAGAAAGAGAAAAAAAGCACACAAGAGAGTAGTTGCTTTTCCTCTCCCACTGCATAACAAGCTTGTGTGTTGACATGGCACAGCTACCAATACTTCTTAATACATTAACACTCTTTTTATGCAAAGTTCACTTGCCCAACTCAGTTGATGGCATGCCAAATTCGCATATTTTGCTCAAACGTGCAAACCCGCCCAAACCGACTGATAAATCACCAAATGCCGCAGTACAATGAAAGCTTCACTCGCGATTCCATTCCTGTCGTATGCAGCTTGCATTACGTGGTGATTGAATACCACGCTGCATTCCCTATATTGGACTTGTGAGTATATTCTAAGTTTCTGTCTCTGTTTTTTTTTTCTTTCTTTCTTCTTCTTCTTCTTTTTTTATGTGTGTGTGTGTGTGTGCAAAAGTTGTGCCTGGACAATATATTAGATACCGGTCTTTTGAAAGAAAGAAGAAATCATCAATTTGTCATGAAATTTACATCATAGAACATCTTGGCATTTTTTCTACAACTTGACTCATTGCATGTCCTGCCTAACAAAAATCTATAAAAAGCTACATGGATCTGAGAAACAATGTTTTCCCAAAGCATGCCTACATTGCAGTTTCAGAATAATGTGGCACACAGTGGATTTACATCGTGAAGCATAAAGAGTTAATAAGTACTGGTACTGGTAGTGAACCCCAGCCAGCTCAGATGGGTATACTACATCTTCTTTACCTTGATCCTCATCCTCTTTCTCTTCTTGGCTGTTAATCTCCTTCAGTGCCTGGTCTGCCTCTTCCTGGGTGAGATCTCCTTTTTTCAGGACCACCACCACCGGCTTCTCATCCTCTTCGTCCGGTCTGTCAGGAAGGTCATCCAGTTGGGGTAATTCTTTCTGTCGAGACAAGCACAAGACATCAAATCAGACAAGTTCAAAAACAGATAATGTTCCGTCTACCAAAATGTAAAATGTTTGTTTTGTATCATATTGATATGTGTACAGGGAATAATTTTCCTGGTACTTGTATCGCATCACAATTTGCTATGCATTTATATTTATGTGACTGCTACAAATTTGTATACAAAATGTCTTGAGTGTAGCAGTTTTTTTTTTTTTTTTTTTTTTTTTTTTAACATAGGACTATACAGAACTGTGTTTTAAGTATTTTACCACTAATCAAAACTGTTTAAATCAAATTTGAGAAGTAAAATTATTCCCTGGTGTGACTGTGTACTGCATCTTCCTTTTTTTTTTTAAAGTGGGGTAGATGTGGGGTTCCGTGTTGCAAGAATTACAGTTATCGGTTGGGTTCAGTAAATTTCAGCAGGGTTGCACAGAATGGACTTCTTTGAACAATTGAAGAGTGTTTACATGGCTTCTGGAAGAGAAAAAGAGTATACGGGTAGTGTAAAGAAAGATTAACTTAAAATTGGAACATCCTGTTTGAATTTATCAATTCAATACCGGTACTATTAAATTGTAAAATAACATTGTTCATAATACTACTTCAGTACAAACGTAAAAAAATACAACAGACACTGGCCTGTACTTTATAGATCTAGTGGAGAAGAAAAAAAAATTAATACAGTCCTAACCAGTCTTGCATAGACGTATACGTCTATACATAATATAATATACAGGTGTACATATTATATAACAATAGCTTATTCAGATAACTTTGCTAATTGAAGTCACTCAAGTTGTTAGGAAACTTGAAGAAAAAGCATTAGACATACTATATCCCTCTCTTTTTAAAGACCAAAGGAAATGGCACATCTTTCAAGGCCAAAACAAATTAAACATCGACAGCTGTCTTTCATCATTACAGAGTGTCTTTAATATCCCTAGTTACTGGCCACCATAGTATGAAATGCCCTAGTTACCCTACCCTACCCTGCAAAATAGCTTCCAGAACAGTCACCACCACAAAAAGCTTACTTCAAAAGAAACGTGACACACACACATTCTAACTATATATCATATACATTACAAATACTTAATGTTGTCACTTTTTACATGATCATGAGCAGGGCGCTGTAAGCCAGGAACAGCCTGACATGAACGTGTTGGAGTCGCGGTTACCATTACAACTTACAACAAGCAGCAGCACCCGGGCGGCGTGTTTTTTTTAGACGGCACAGATTGGGGAAACTAAAAATCTATCGGGGACCCTATCCCTAAACCTAACCCTAATCCTAATCCTAACCCTAACCATCAAACCCTAACCCTAACCCTAACCCTAATCCTAACCCCAACCCTAACCCTAACCCTAACCATAACCAAAAACCCTAACCCAACGTTTTTCCCATAGGTTTAACACGCGCCATGCCCCAATCTGTGCCGTCTTTAAAAAAAACGCACCCGGGCGGGCCGGGGTTCCCCAGTGAACACTAACACTAATAACATTAACAGTAACATATCAGACATGTTACTGTTAGATCTAACGTTACAGTGTAGTTTCTACTTCTTATTGTTAGAAATTAACTTTATATACTAGTACAGCTGTAGTAGGTTCTATACCATACACAGCCCAGTCGCTGTATAAATAGCGACAGGCTGTTGTTGCTTCGCACAGCGTCTGGTCGGGCTAAATAATATACCGTACGCAATAACGTTAACTGTTACGAGTGTTAGTGTTTAGTTAGAGGGTAAATATCTGACCTTCGAATCGACTGTCGGACCCTCCTTGTATCCAACATCTTTCTTGAACTTAGTGAGGAAACTGGGTTCAGATGGCTTTACATAAGTTATGTTTCGATTAGCTGCCATTATGTCCACTTCAAGCGCCAGAATGTCTGAAAACACAACACATCGAGCGTAGAGATCCGGTTCCCAACACAAACGTCGACGTATGGGACACACACAATGTACATAAACAGCGTAGTGTATGCTCGAACTCTAATGTATCGGTTGCCGACCAAATTTGTCTGCCATTCTTTGGACTGCCAATTTTGAGATTTGAGATTACGTCCCAGGGCAAAGGAGCAACACATCGGTGAATAGCTCGCAGCTTGAAGCAGACCATCGAAGTTTCTCCTGCAGTTCAAATTTCACTTCAGAAAAAGATAAAACAAAATAAGATTTCTTCGTTTCGCAACGTAATAAAATGATTTTCATTCCCTCTCCAGTGATATGTAAGCAGATGCCTATTTCATCTGTTACACTCTTGATCATCTTTTTGAGATACAGTTTCAGGGGCGGATCCAGGAATTCTGTAAGGGGGGGGGGGGGGGGGGCGTGACTAATATTTCTGGTGCCACTTCCGGGTTTCATTTCATTGTTTTTCTTTTTATTTCTTTTGTTTTTTTACGAAAAATAAAGGGGGGGGGGCGTGCGCCGGTTGCGCCCCCCTCTGGATCCGCCACTGCAGTTTGGCATTTCCAAATATTCTTCAACGAAGTCGTGCTTATTATGCGAAAGTAAAGCAAACATACTTAACAATGTAATACATTTTCTTTTTGTTCCAGCCTCTTTTTCTGTTTTCCTTTATTATCATAATTATCAGCTATTATTAAGAACTGAATATCTTTATCCTTGATTTCTTTCTCGTATAAGGAATCTCGATCATACTTACAGGGCAACATAACAGAGGGAGTCGATTATATCAATGCTATACTGTTGGCCTACTTACAGATAAGATCCTGGCTTACTTGAAGCATTGTTTTCATGGTTGATTCAGTCACACAAAGCTTTTATTTAGTCCGAGCCTATACACTTGTATTTATTTTTATTTATTTATTTATTTATTTCCATTCACAGGGTGGATAGCCCTTTCAGTACAAGACTGATTTTCAAAGGGGTCCACGTAAAAATACAATGATTTACAGGGTAAAACAATACATACAAATTACAAAAATAACTGTATACAACAAACAAACAAGAATAAAAATAAAAATACTCAACATAAAAAGTACAAGTATTCCTATTTACTTCAAAAGCATGAAAAATGTGCCTAGATGAATTGAATTTTCTGCCAGAGTATGCAAACAATCATTCGTGATATGAATATTAATCAATGTATGTATAATAACAACAAAAAAATATGTGTATTTAAAACGCAGCCTCAAAACAAATCATATCTTCTTATATTCCGTTTAAAAATACAGATTGTATCACTCGAACGAATATCATACGGTAGACTATTAAACAATATTGCACTAGAATATAAAAAACTGTTCCGTTTAAAATTTGTATTTGGTTTTGGCAAAAATATTTTACATAAAGTATTACGGAGAGAATATTGCGAAGTTTGCATGCATATTCGATTGGCAAGGTATTCAGGCGCAGTATGATGGATACATTTAAACAGGAGAATAAGGTTAATTTTTTTCCATCTCCTTTGGAGAGGTTCAATTCCTGACTGATTGTATAATTCATCACTTCGTGCAAACATATCAGCATTTAGAATAATTCTCAAAGCTCTTTTCTGTAAAATAAAAAGTATATTCAGATGTGACTTATTAGCACTGGTCCATACAGAAGAACAATAATCAAAATGAGATTGAATAATTGTGTGATACAACATTTTTATAATATGAGTATTCAAAAATGATTTTGCTTTGCGAAGAAGAAATAAACTCTTAACAACCTTGCTACGAATATAATCAATATGATATTTCCAATTTAAAGTAGAATAAAAAATCACTCCCAGATATTTACATTTTGAAACACGGTTCAAAATTTCCCCACCTATAGCAAGTTTAATCAGATCATCATTAAATCTAGTCAATCGCCTTTGGGAACCAATAAGCATATATTCAGACTTTGCCGCATTCAGAATCAATTTGTTATGCGTGAGCCATGACGAAATACTTTGTAAATCTTCATTAATTGATACAGACATAACATGAGGATCGCTAGATGAAAAATAGAGACAAGTGTCATCAGCATAAAGTGATAGTTGGCAGTGTTGTATTGCATTTGGAATATCATTAATAAACAACAAAAACAGCAGTGGGCCGAGTATCGATCCTTGAGGTACACCGAACTCGACTCTCCTGTGCGATGAAGTATATCCATTCACCATAGTGGCCTGAAGTCTACCAGTTAAGTAGCTTTGGAACCAGGACACACTTCCCTCATCAAAACCATAATGCTTCAGCTTCTCTACTAGAATAGCATGATCCACCATGTCGAATGCCTTCTTAAGATCTAAAGTAACAAGGCAAGTAATAAGACCTTTGTCCATACTATCCTGTAAATCTTCAACAACATTTAACAGGGCAGTATTGGTTGAGTGGTTTGCACGAAAACCCGATTGTTTACAAGAGAGAATTAAATTCTCGTTCAAGTATTTAGTTACTTGTCGCTGGACCACTCTCTCTAGAACTTTTGACAATACCGGCAGTACAGAAATAGGACGATAGTTGGACATTTCAAAAGCACTGTTACACTTAGGCAAAGGAATGACTTTAGCAGTCTTCCATTCGGTCGGAACAATGCCGTTTTTCAAAGACAAATTGATCACATGTGTTAGGGGTGACACAATAAGCGAGCCTGCGATTTTAATGACCTTTGCCGGTATATTGTCCAGCCCAGTAGATTTATTCATCGAAAGCTCGTGTAAAATTTCCTCAACTTCAATCTCTGTTACTGAATTAAATTCAAATTTCGATTTCACAGATTCACAAAAATATTTCAAGAAACCATCCCCAAATTCACATTGACTCTTTAGTTTGCCAACAATCTTAGTAAAATATTCATTGAATAACTCAGCAACCTCACGATTATCTTCAATTACATCACCATCAACTTGAACAGAGTATACACTGGGGTTACAACGCTTCTTAGGAATCACACAGCGTAATGTTTTCCACGTCTTTCCACTGTCACCAGAATTACGTTCAATACTACTCTGAATATAATCAGTTTTCAGCTTATGAAGCTTACTTGTTACTTTATTTCGTAACTTACGGCAACTTTCCCAATCACTTGGATTACCATAAACCTTAGCTTTCTTTTTTAAACTATCTCTTTGCTTCATCATATCTTTAACCTCTTTATTTAACCACGGAATATCATTATTTTGCTTAACACGCCTCATTCTCAGTGGTGCATGCTTATCCAAAATCGAGCGAAATTTATTTATGAAATTATCATACGCCAATTCAGTGTCACTCTCTTGATACACATTACTCCAATCTACGCCAGCCAACTCCGTCTGAAAATGTTCAGTATCTAATTTTCTTATATTCCGTGAAATCATATATCTATGACTATTACACTTCTGTTTTACATTACCCCACGAAGCAACAATCATATAATGATCACTCAAACCGATCTCGACTACATCACAGTAAATGATCTTTTCAGTGTTAGAGGTAAATATCAAATCAATCAGAGTAGACGAACAGCTTGTAACTCTAGTTGGTTTATCTATAAGTTGTGTCAGATTAAAATCTTTGGTAAGACGTTTAAGATGCGCAGCATATCGATTGGTGTTTGATCTGAGCATATCACAATTGAAATCACCCATGACAAGTACATAGGCCTACTGCCTCTATCTTTTGGAATACTTGGGATAACTTATCAAAAGATGACACCTGGGAGTTGGGTGGACGATACCATACACAAACAAGAAATGGTTTTTGTTTGGCTAATTCAATTTGGAGTACAATCATCTCAAGCTCTTCATCATACATATCCTCTCTTATCTTATAAATCACATCATTTTTTACATAGATTGCAACTCCACCTCCTTTCCTGTTTCTATCTTTCCTAACAATGTTATACCCATCTACATTGACGCATTCATCTGGAATAGTGTTATCTAACCATGTTTCACTGAATGAAGCAATATGAAATTGACTATTTTGAAACAGATGTTTTACTTCATCGATACGTTTATAAAGAGAACATATATTCAAATGAGAAACATTAAAACCATTATGGCTTGACATTGTCTTATTGACGCGTTCGAAGCTACAATATTCAAAACTAGTATCCAGATTGTCTTCTGTGCTACTGATATTGGATTCAGAACTGACTGCATTAATGATCATAATAACCCGGCAGTTCGAGAAAACTACATTTTCGACACTTCCATTTATCATTGTTCACATCGTTACTTAAGCAGTACGTATGACACCAGCCTTCACAAGAGGTACAACGAATAGCATTGGTATGTTGTATAACATTAGCACAAACTAAACAAAAGCAGCCGGATGTTTTCATTAAGAGTGATATGCTTGCATGTGTTCGTTTAGGATTGAATGCGTATAGAGAATAATCAATTCAGTCGTTCGATGTCTGTTATCGATGTGATGTGTACCTTTTTGTCAGCTTGTCCAGGTTCGTGTACGAGGGCTGTGATTTTGCCGTCGGATGTCCAGCACCTTTTCACGGAGGATTTCTTCGATGCTTCTTTGGTGAGATTTCGACGAAACACTGTGATGTCCTCGAGCACAACCACACGCGATCCCTTGAGCTTTCGCTTCGCTCGGTACACTTGGTTTCTGACGTTGTATCGCGCAAATTTGATGATGATGGGTCGTGGTCCCTTCTGTGGAGATCCTGGTTTCGGCGACACTCGATGTGATCTATCGATGTCGCCGACTGCCAATGGGACGCCTAGTTTGTCGTTGACGAGTTCGACGATGATCTTGTCTGTGTCTTCACTTGGTTGTTCTGGTATTCCGAGGAATCTCAGGCAGTTTCTCCTCGAATACTGCTCTTGTTCTTCGATGAGACGTTTTGAAGAAGCCAACTCCCTCTGAAGGCCTGTGATTTCCTTCTCGAGGGCTGATTGCTGCTTTTGGAGCTTCTCAAAGTCCATGGAAATGGCCGCATAGACGCTCTGCGTTACAGCTTCTTTGACGGCAGTAGCAACCGCTTCCACTAGTCTTTTCATCATGGCTTCGCCTGACAATGCATCTATTATCTGGTGTTCAATGGTTTCTTTCAAAGCTTCGCTTGATGTAGCCATGGTGATGGTTGACTGAGCAGCCAGATTTTGGGCTTCTGTGTCCTCTGGTTTCCGCCGGGAATTGCCGGCAGGCTGTATAGGAGATCTTCGTTGGTCCGATGTCCGACCCTGCTTTCTTGTCACCACCATTTCACTTCAAAATTCACATGGAAATATCAAGTCTTATGGCATGGTGATTGAGTCAGATAAGTCAGACACGCATATCGAATATATATCACAGTATGTCACTTACGCAGAGTAGAGTATCGTAACCGGCAAAAAGCGTAATTCCTGCAACAAATTATACGTCATGTCATGTCAAACGCAGCCGTTGCACCTTGTATATATTAATAACCCCGGTGAGGAACGGAATAGGCTCAGAAATGTTGCGTTCACTTATATAGTTATTTAATTTTACGTGATAGGCTATAACCAATGATTCTTATTTGTCCCGGTGATGTATTGCATCACCTTGCTGTGAGATATCAGAAATGAATTTAATGCAATTCAAACAAGTTCAAATTCAACATTAGCCGAGCATTTCGCTTTTGAGTGTAGGGCCTTGAGTGTTATAATGTGTACTTACTGCTGAAAAGGATGCCATGGTCTTGGTTAAGATCAGTGAGGAATTCAGATTCTAACTTTCTTGTTGTGAGGTGATGAAAAACCTCCGAAATACATGAAATGGTCGGTAGGCCTACAAGAAGAGTTGAGATTAAATAAAAACCAGATTTGAAATGGCTACATCCAAAAATAAAGTATAAGTGGTCCTAATTAAAAGGTGGGTACCATCTTTTTATTAGGACCTCTTTTTCTGTTTTTTTTTAAAGATATCAGCCATTTCAAAGACTGTTTTCGTCAAATAAACTTTCCTCTTAGAGTTGTATGCTCTTTTTGTTTTAAAAGAGGTTTCATTATCTCACAAAAAGTTGATATCTGAATCCCCACCTCAACGCAAGCTATATATTATCCCTTTAATTAAAGATTATGAATATAAAATCATCAGCCAACGTGTATAAAGCAATCATCCAAAAACTGCATGGTGAGAGAATAAAGCATACACTGTATTGTATGTCAAGTATAAACCTCTTCTCAGTTGGATTCATTCAACACACCTTCACATGGAGTCCAGATGGCGTGAATGATAATGTAAGATTGGCCTGCATCTGCAAAGGCACTATACGGGAGACAGTGTATGGAAAATCTGTATATCCGTCAGCAGAAAACCATGGGTTATTTGAATGATATGTAATATTTGAAAACGTTAGGTGACACAAATTTATCTCCTTAACCCTAAAAGGGCCGGGGGGGGGGGGTGGGGGTTGAGTCACCCCCCCCCCCCCACATTTTCCGCGACCATTCTGCAGCGCGATTTTTTTTTGACCGCGCCGCTCGCTGACTTTTTACTTTCAAGTCTCTCATATCTTATGACACCATTTTCGCGAAAATCGGACATACCGTTACGATGCTGCACGACCTTTTACACATGCCTGTCAGACCGAAAATGGATCAAAAACGTGATTTTGTGTACAAAGTGTATGCAAATAGACTTTTCTCACCTCATTCAAAAAGATATGATTGTTTTCACTTTCAATGGCTGAAATCAATCAATTTTAGCAAAATTAATGCTTAAAATAGGTTCTGTAATAAATTTTGTGGAAAAAAATGAAAATAAAGGTCGAAAAACAAAGAAATACATAAGAAATTCATAAAAATAATAGAATACATTAGAAATTAACTTTGATACCAGTTTTTTTTTAAGTGCATTGTTAGAAATGCTATACAAGGAATAATGTTACCAAATTCATTTTTTTTTTTCTTTTATAGTTTGGTAGATTACGCGACAAGTATGCCAATTTTAAGGGCGATCGACGGCCGAGATCTCGGGGGGGGGGGGGGGGGGGGGGGGGGGGGGGGGGAGTGAATCAACCCTCCCCCGGCCACAGAACAGGCCAAAAAGCCCGGCCTGGTTAGGGTTAAGGTCTGACCACTAATGCAGTCAACCAGTATAGTGCGATCGATCCACGCTCACCCGAGAGAAATGCATGTATATTCAATTGTAGTTCCCAGTTGGTTAGCAGAAATTATACAGTCGCGGCGACTCAAGGCTCCGACCAGTTCTATCTCCACCGTCACCCTTAACAAAGCGTTTCATACATTGTCCTTTAAAACAGTTTCAATTTCAATTCTAATAACCGATAAACTTGGACATTATTCTTGTCAAATATCGCAAAATTAAATTGCAATCTCCACTTCAGTTGATAATTTGAGAAAAGAATATTCGAAAAACACACACCATACACACACACACATGCACACACACGCACATGAAATATCACAGGTTCCGATAAACATTACGTGTGTTCATCTCTTTTACATCCACTTGCACCGCCAAAAAAAAAGAAGAAAAAAAAGGAAAACTAAACCCAATAAGAACCAGTGAAAGTATTCAAAAAAAAAATCCTACCAGCTAAATTCCCTTAAGAAATACAATGATAATGATAATGATAATGATGATGATGATAATGATAATAATAATAATAATAATAATAATAATAATAATAATGATAATAATTTGTTGTTCAGCATTCTTTATTATATCAATAAACAATGTAACATGAAAGGCCTAGGTTGTCTCCTGGATTGAACAGGAGGCACAAGGCAAAGACAAAGGACAATACAGAAAAACATGTAAATACATCATACATTGTAAAAAAAAACACACTCAGTTACAGTTACATACTCACAAACAAATTGATCAAAGATACATTTATACACAAACAAATTAAAATATACAATACCACCCCAATTTCAAAACATATATCCTTATTATCAAAATATATACAACTTCATCTCATATTATTTTCATTTTTTACGTTGTATATTAAATAAAGATTTCATTTGATGTAATAATAAAATAAAGATTATGGCAGCTGACGGTAAGACAACTGAATCTGATTTCTAAAATCGACGTCAACTGATCATCCAACGCCTATTTTTATCTTTAGATTGGCAACGAAAAGTTTACACGCCAGTACGTATAATTTTTGTCCGCTAACATCGGTCTGAAAAACATGTGAGAAAGCGCGCTTGAAGAATCCACACAGCCTGTGAGAATCACAGACTAAGAGTTCTGTGGTGAGAATCCACTGCGGGCCGCTGGCTGTTACGCTGCGGCCCCTCTGCCGCGCAGCGCGCGGGGCGCAGCGGCGTGACCATCACGGAGGAGCGAGGGCCTACTTGTCGGCAGCAGAAGAAAAGAACTAGATTCTAAATGTGAAATATCGGTCACCGGTTCAACGAAATTCTCTAAAGCAACCAGATTTCAGCAAGCCCACCATATTAAAAATGTTCAGAGCTGTTATCAGAAGCAGTGCCCGAATGGTAGGTTTATACATTTCTCCGCAGTGGGCCTACAGTAAAATTACCTGGCAGTGACACTGACCATCCTGACAGTAGTCCTGAACACTGGAATTTGTGTGTGTTATATGCATTGATATGGAGGAGAATACAAATTCATTTAGCTTGTGTTTGTGCTTGTGTTGTCAAGACAGTATAAATTTACTATCATTTTATAGATGGTGTAAAGATGAAAGGTGCTTCTACTTCTATCATACTGACTGTGTGGTGAGTGATTGTTGTAATCTTGTAATCAATATTTGTGAGAAAGTTTTACTTGAGACGTATTATTGGCAGATCACAGTGTTACAGTTTTCTTTTTCTGAAGACCCATCTGAAATTATACATCGATTATGATATAATGCATATCTTGTGTCAGTGTGTGGCAGTCTGGAAAAGCATAAATACCAGTATTATTGGGAAGCTGACAGATATCTCACGTTCAGGGTGGCTCATCATGTACAACATGGTCTGTAGTTGCTTTTATCATTAACTATTAGATGTTGAATGTAGGGTTCGTCTTGAGGTCAACATACAAAATTGTATTCTACACAAGTACAAACAGTATGTCTAGAAAACCTGCACCAATGCTCGACCTCCCGTACCAAAATTCTACCACGCGCAAAAGCATACGTTTCTACATGTAGCTGGCTATTTGATTTTGGAAAGTAAAATCAACTGCACCAGCGAACCCAACAGGTAACACTTTGGTTACCATGGTTACAGTGCCCTGGGATCATGGGATTAGGTCAAAATACTTTGTATGAACAGCTTGCTTTAACATTATCAGTGCCACAGTGGGACCTTGGCTTGGATGCCTTGTATGGCAAGTTCATGCTTCTTCTTCTTCTTGTACTTCTTCATCTTCATCTTGATCTTTTTCTGTTTCTTCGACATCTTTTCTTCTTTGTCATCGTCTTCTTCTTCTTCTTCTTCTTCTTCTTCTTCTTCTTCTTCTTTTATAAGCAAGGGACAAGGTACATGTCTGTCCAGATTGCCATACCCATGTGTGATCATTGGAACCAAGCCAATGGCAGAAAGTATGTGGTAATATGTACAAAGAAAGTGAAAATGAGAAAATTTTAAAAAGAAATAAAGTCGGATTTAATATGTTCTCAGGTCAAAAATGCTGTGAGTGTATTTCATTTCTTAACTCTTGTTTCAGTGTGGAAAGGACCAAAGGCTATAGTTACAAAACTTGGCAATCTAGAGACTGTGTATGGGCCATTCAGTTACAAATGTATGTCCTCATAATGGTAATTTTGATTTGTAATTTTGGAGAACGCTTGGCACAAATATTTCAAAATTCCTTTGCAGTTTTATTGTGATTGTACTGTGGGCATAGATACAAAATTTGTCATGAACATTGGTGAAGGTACCAAGTACAAACTGTATGCTAATTGAAGTTGCATACTATTATTTGCTAAGGTATACTCTGTGTGCGTTGCCTGTACTAGTGCATGTTTGGCTAAAATTAGCCTCAAAGAGATGGTGGCCTTGAATACTCATAAATGGACAATGGGGGATGTAGTTTGCGTTTCTTCTTACTGTTTTTCCTGGACTCTTGTTTTATTTTTGTCACTCCCATGAAGGGACATAGAAATGGATTACCTCTACTGTCACTAAATTGAAAAGCTTCTTGCTGCTATGTATTTCCTATAGGGAAAAATATGAACAATTAAATTGTTTTAATGAGAGAAAATGGGTTTTATACGTCAAAAGCATTCTTGGCCTTGGAAAGTTGGACCCGAGGTAATGAAGATATTAGTTATTTGATTCTGGACACACATGAAACTGATATTTAAACAAATCTTGTTCACTTTGAACAGTTATTTCTGCTTTGACCCGTACAACTTTTTGAGGGTATTGTAGTGACATTGCCATTGAGAGTGTTCTAGCTGTGACCCCTCAGTTCACCTTATTCTCCCCTCTCAGCTGGCTGCGCTGCGTCCAAGGGCCCTGTCCGGTGTGTCGCCCATCACTGAAGGGGAGCAAAAGATCAAGCAGGTTCTGCAGGAAAAGTTCCCAGAGGCCACGAGCATCGAAGTAGAAGACATATCAGGTAGTGATCCAGAATCATTGCAAGACTTTCACACGTAGGCAGCAGGAACAAGTTTTTGCCCGTAACATTCCAATCTGTAAATGTTTCATGCTCTGAATATAAGAATCTTGTGTGTCTTTTTGCATTTGAATTGCTTGGCTCTATTTCATTTTTTCTGTTGTCTTGTGAATAATGGTTGCATGTACTGTAAAAGTGGATATTTTTGCAGGACTGATTTTTTGCGCTCGGCTCGGTAAGAAGAGTTTCGCGTGTTTTTAATTCCGCAGAATCAAGACAGTAAGTACTGGAACATATGGCATGCAAAAATTTGCGTGCTTTTATTTTCGCGCTAGGTTCTGGTTGCACGAAATGTGCAAAAATTTCAACACCGCGAAAATTTCGACTTCTACAGTACCATACTCTACATTCACTGTAATGTCCATCCATCCATGTACAATGGTACGTATTTCGTTAAAGGCACTGCTTACCATAAATTGCAGATGAAACAAAAACCCAGCCTTAGTGCTTCAAAATAGTTCTGAAATGTGAGTTAGGAATAAAAAAAACAACCAGTGTAAAAAGTTAATCAGTATAATCAATATTAAGTATTGTTAATTGTACAAAATGTTAACAATAGTTATAATAAAATTGTTTCTAGACTAAACCATCTACAGTTATATTTAAGTGAGAAAAATAGTGATATCTCCTTATGTTTTAGGCTTCATTACAACATGTTTGTATGGTAGGATGTTTTGTGATACAACTGACCTGCACATGTTCATTAAATGTGTTAACTTAAACATTTTTAAATCACTACTCCCAAACGTAAGCAGTACCTTTAAGTTATATCCATGTAATGTTACCCTTACTGGATACAAGTATACATGAATGTGGTTTACAATATGTTTTGCATACAATGTATTTTCCAGAATTAGTAACTTGCAAAATGTCACCTCTGTATTATAAAGTGCTGCATTATATCATCTCCAAGACTGGAAATCATTAAAGGACAAGTTCACCTTCATAGACATGTGGATTGAGTGAATGCAGCAATATTAGTAGAACACATCAGTGAGAGTTTGAGGAAAATCGGACAATCCGTTTAAAAGTTATGAATTTTTGAAATTTCTGCTTAGTCACTGCTGGATGAGAAGACTACTACAGCTTGTGATGTCACATGAGTACAACGATATAAAGAAAATAAAAGGACAATTCAAGATATTTTCACTTTTCTCGCATAATAAAAGAACACTTGACTTCCCTCTTTTAGAAGGCAAGGGGAATAATATTACCCTTAACATACGTCAATGACGAGTCAAGGAAATGTGCACTTTTTTTCAAAAAGTAAAATTTTGTGAAATTCTCTTTATATTTTCCTTATATTGTTGTACGCATGTGACATCATACACTCTAGTAGTCTTCTCATCCAGCAGTGACTGTGCAGATACTTTAAAAATTCATTACTTTCGAACGGATTGTCTGATTTTCCCCAAACTTTCACTGATGTGTTCCAATATCATTGCTGCATTCACTCAATCCATATGTATATGAAGGTGGACTTGTCCTTTAACATTGTCATAATAGTGATACACGTAATATGTCTTTCTCATTCCATTACAGTAAAAGTGGAATTTTTTCACATATTTTTGCATATTATGTGACAAAAAACTAGTGTGAAAATAAAAGCATGCAAACACTTGTGCTTGCAATGTAGTAAATGTATGTTATAACATTTGATTCTGTTGGATTAAAAGCATACAAAATTTATTTTGCCCAAGTGAGCACAAAAGAATTACCTAAGAGTTCACAATCCCATTTCAACCACTCACGACATTGCATTTCAAGTCCCAATTTGTGAATGTCATATTTGGTATTTCACATGCAAAAGTTTCTGAATGAGAATGAATGTTACTGAATGAGATCTCAATTTTGCTTCAGAAGTAGGCACTCAGTTTTTCTATGTAGCTATCTGTCATAAGATGAAGCCAAAGTACCAATTTAAAACTTGCGTTGCATTTTACATTTTACCAATGACATGATTTCAAACATTTCAAAGAAAAAAAGGCTCTCAGCACAACTTTCTGCAGCCACTTTCGGGTTTCTGCAGCTGACAAGCATAAACAAAAAAAAAAAGAACAGGGGGGGGGGGGAATGTGCCTTCAGTGCAACTTCTGCTGCCAATTCTTGGTTTTCCAGCTGACAAGCAAAAAAAAGAAAAAAGAAAAAAAAAGGGCCTTACCCGCATTTCTCATCCATTTGGTACAAATAAAAAAAAGCTTAACCACATTTTTTTTTTCCTGGTGCCTCTTCCGAAACAAAAAAAAAAGGGGGGGGGGGCCCAAGTGGGTTAGACCCTATATATTCCTATTTATTATCCAAAAAAGTTGGGGGTGTTGCCCCCCCCCCCCCCCCCCCCCCCCTTAACATTTTAGCAAACTGAATAGTCTGTCTGGCTTGCACAACTAAAACAGCTTGTCTAACAAGTAATATTGGTAATTGCCTGTTTTAAAACTATGGGCTCATTGCCCAACTTTGCCTTGCAAAAAGTACTGGGTCATGGTCAAAATCATTGTCCAACTTGCAAGTGGGCAAGAGTGGTTAAATATATTTCTAACAACTTTCTGTAAATGGTACATTTTGTACTGGTGGGCTGGTGCCACTGATGTCCCTGATGGTATAATACGGCAATACAAATGTTTGCCTCTCCAGCCTTATGTAAGCATTAAACAGGTAGATCCACCTGTCTGCCTGTCTGTTTAATGCAAAAACATTTCAGAGAAGGAGGTAGTCTCGCTGTAATTGCCATTGTAATGTGAGAAGCAGAAAGACTCTTGTGTCGGATTGGCCCACTTTGGGTAGTAGAGAACGCCCCCTCCATCTCAGTGATTGAAGTTGTTAATGTCCCTCATGTAATCTGAGATCTGAATGACAAATAGTGGGATATTCATGTGTAAAATGCCAATTTCCTCAAATGACGTTTGCTTTTCCCATGTACTTTGAGCTCACACTGGGGATCAGTCATAATTTCTTTGTCCCACTTCCTTCTCAATGGACCTTGCATTGGTGTCACCTTGAAATCCTATTTTCTTTGCTCAATTTTTCACCTTGCATAACAGGCAGTGTGTGCAGTGATGCATGTCATGGGTTGGACATGCTTGCATGCCCTCCAAGTGATCTGCAATGGTGCCATCTATGTGAAGCTCTTTAAGGCCAAAGGGAAAATCTATTAAAATCTATCAAAATTATGAGGGTCTAGAAAGAGAGTGATAATGCACAGATGTACATGTACAGTATGTCATAACAATGAATACTGAAAAAAGGCTAGTTAACCCGTTGAGGACGAACTGATTTTACTACAACACGTATTTCCCATAGACACCTGCCCAAGTATACTCGCGACTCGTCCTCAATGAGTTAATATGAAATTCACATGACCCTAGCCAGCCAAAGAAAGGAGGTCCAGATACACTGAGGGACATGGTGAATGAGGTGCCAATTTGCTGTGGTGCATAACAATGATGACAGGGCTTAAGCTTCTTCTTTTCAAAATGAATGGTGCTTGGATATCAATTTAGAGGCCTGAAATTATGAAAGAGCCCTGCGCTGATTGGAAACAGGTACTCAAAGAGTTTATCTTCTTTAACACATTGTACAAGCAAGGCAAACTCTCGAGGTGATAACACCACTGTGCCACATGTCTTGGGTGTGCTCTGTCAGCCACATTTTAGGGCAAATTGCATTCAAATTTGCACAGGAGTTTTACAACGGGAACATCATGTAGTTACTTGTAGGTTCTGGTTAGAGCACCCTCAGTGTTCCAACTTTTATAGTCAATGTGATGAATCTTGGAAGATCCATGCACTTCTGTGCACTTAAAAAGCTCAATTACCAAACAGATTTTCTCAAAATTATGCATAGTGATACATACCCTAAAGGTAGAAGAGAATACCTTTATGTTTAGTGGTGCTGCCATCAGCGGGTTGTCTTTCAAGGTCACTGTAACTAGATGGTAACAACATTTGATTTTGTATCGTGGCTGTTACTACATGAATTGTTTCTCCCCCCCCCCCCCCACCCCGATCTAGAGTCATGGCACTTTATTTTTCCATTAGTAGTGCAGCTTTCTCAGTGTTTTGATTGTAATATTAGGATGCTGTATCCACTTTTCCTTCCAGATTTCTTTCAAATTTATAGCCATCATACTTGTACCAAGTCTAGCTTTTTAAACCCAAGATACAAATGCTCTAGATGTTCCAACAATTGCCCAGCTAAATTTTTACCCTTTGTGTGGTCTCACTGGCTTTTTGGAAAATGGACCAATTCCACTGATAGCCCAGGATTCTTTGGAAGCTAGTAGATGCTACATTCTCATCACAGAAGTAAAAAGTAAATGGGTTTGTGAAACATCTAGAGGATAATTGTACCGCCCTGACTGCTGATTTAGGTAGTCATAATCTCATTCATTGTTTTTTTTTTTCTGTTCTAAGTATCACAAGGGGAAAAGGCTGGCCTGCCTTTCATCAGAACTTTCACAAAATGTCAAAAGTACATGAGTACAGGCTATGAATTGAATAGTCAAATACTGTAAAAGTGGATATTTTCGCGCGACTAATTTTTCACGCTCGGTGGGGTAAGAAGAGTTTCACGTGTTTTTAATTTCGCGGAATCAAGACATCAACTACTGGAACATACGGCTAGAAAAAATATTCGCGTGCTTTTATTTTCGCACTAGTTTCGTATTGCGCGAAATGCGCAAAACTTCAACACCGCGAAAATTTCCACTTTTACAGTACAGTGTACCACAAAAATATGGGATGTGGCCTTTCCAAGTTAGAAGAGCATTTTTTTTCAAAGCTTTGGCTGCACAGATATTACAGGACTTGGAACTCGGTTAGACTTAGAACCCAGGTGAATTTATTGACACTTCATTGGGTGGAACACCCTGATCAGCACAGCTGGTTTCCATCGTGAGTAAAGGTCAAAAGAAAAATCTTGAGCCAAGGATACTACAAAGCTATACTAGTCCAGGGCTTTTGAGGGAAAACAATGGGGAAAAGGGATGTTGGTTCCTTTTCCCCGATTACATCATTGCAGCACTCTTCCTCTATGCAATTAAGCAGTTTATGTTTTCTCACTTCTATGCTTCTCAAGGTGGCTGTGGGGCTATGTACCAGGTCCATGTTGAATCCACTGAGTTCCAGGGAAAGAGGACTGTCCAGCAGCATAAGATGGTCAATAAGGTACACACTGATCTGGGGTTGTGTGTGTGTGTGTGTGAGTTTTTAATCATTATATACTGTATCTTTAAAAAAAAAAAATTGTGTGCTTCACTGCTTTTGAAAGGATCCGTCTTCCTTTAATTCATTTTAAGATATAGAATTTAATCATTCTATATCTTTAAAAAAAAGCTTTTGTGCTACACTACTTTTGAAAGGATCCTTCTTCCTTTAAATCATTTTAGAATTTAATCGTTCTATATTCAACAAACAAAAAAACCTGTAGTTCTACACTGCTTTTGAAAGGATCCTTCTTCCTTTAATACATTTTAAGACTATATATGGCCTTTTTACGATCAGTGGTGTAACTTTTGTATGCGGAGGGTCAAAATTTCAAACAAAATGTTTTTTCATTATTCTGTTTGATTCCTGTTGGAAAGTATTCAAATTTTTGAAAAAATAACATTTCAGACCTTAAAGCTGAAGAGTTATTGGTGTAATTTAAGGAAAACCCTGGCACCTGAAGTAAATTTAAGCAAAATTTTGTTTTCATGAATTGCACCACAATGACAAAACTCTGTAGTCAAACTTCACCATGCAAAGTTTATATGGTTAACAACAATATATAGTTTGTGAATCAAAACTATTTGGGGGTTGAATATAAAGTGAATTTTAAAAAAAAAAATGAGAGAGATTTATAAATTTTTGGTAAAAATACCAATTGACATGCAATTTTGAAGATTTTAACTATTTATTGGAGGGCAAGCCAGGTCAAACTCTATACTATAACAAGTCTTTAAGAAGGGCTACCTTCCTATATAGGTTAAATGAAATTCCAATCATTTCTTTGAATCTTGGATTTTTCACACATGGATGTTTCGGAGGTGACAGTTAACATAATAGAATGTTTCGGAGGTGACATTAATATTAACACTCAGTTTTTTGTAGAATTAGTGACAATAACACAAAACTTCTTCTTTTTATCAATGTTTTTAATAATTATAACTCGAGAACAAGAAATTAACTCCTGTTTCAAGCAGATAAACCACACAGAATAAGTGTTTTTTTACACTTCATTAATTAGCATGGGTACCGGTAGTTTGCCATCCATTTGGACGAAGGTTGTAAGCTAAATATTGTAATCTGAAGAAACATGGCATTCCATTTTCTACCTTAAATTGAGATAAGGGTGTGAGATCATTTTAGTAATGTTTCTTTGCTCTCAGAACATTTCATTCCACAACACCAGGGAAGAATCACTTCGTTTCAGAGGTGACATTCAATATTAACATTGTGTTGAAATATTCATTTACAGTAAGAATATGATGGACATAGTTAGATATTGTAACCTGAAGAAACATGGCATTCCATTTTCTACCTTAAACTGAAATGAGGGTGTAAGATCATTTTAGTAATGTTTCTTTGCTCTCAGAACATTTTATTCCACAACACCAGGGAAGAATAACTTTGTTTCGGAGGTGACATTCAATGTTAACATTGTGTTCAAGTATTCATATAGTATGTCCCCCCCCCCAAATTTACAATTAGACTTTTTCATTGATAGCACCAAATATGATTAAATCAGCTAAAATCTACTTTGGGGTCTTAAATCATAACATCTTAGCTCTATTTTGCAGAAAGCCCCAGTCAATTTGGTTAAGTGGTCTCAAAGAAATGTGGATTGTTATAAAGGATGTCAGGAGTCTGATTCTTCCAAGTTTAGCACTTGGATGCTCTTGGAACTGCATATCAATGTGTAAACACAATATACAGAACTTGGAGGGAAGGGATTCCTGACATGCTCTACAAAAATCCTCATTTCTCTTTGACCTCTGAAGCAAATTGAATGGGGTTTTCTGTAAGGTGTGGGCAATGAGTTATAGTTTCAATCCCTCAAATTGTATTTTAGATTGATTCACTATCTTTAAAGTTATCGTTGCGGAGGGTACCATTGTAATTTTTTGGCGGGGACATAGGTTATGAATGCCAAAAGCAAAAATTCTTATTTGACTTGTATTATGTTTTTGTTTGCACATAGTATTGTAAATAGATTAATTCAACGATGTTCATGTATTCTTCATCATTCTTGATAGCCACCATACAAATGTTATAATACTGGTGAAAGGTGTTTGGTTCATCTGGGATAAATTTTCTATATACCAGATTCATTTAAACTGTTGACATTACTAAAATATATTTTATGTATCTTTCTGAATTGCTTGAAAATTACCTGCAAATCATATATATTAGTCACTTTTGAGAGTAAAAAGTATAAGATACGAAAAAATCATTTAATTGTTTTGGAGGTGACACAACACAGAGACAACCCAACTTCTCAGGTGTTAACTAATAATATATTGTGAACATTCATGTCTTTCCTCATGGCTTTAACTTTCAAATATAAGCTCTTTCTTTCAGTTCTTACTTGTTATTTTGTTTAGTTATTCTCTTTCATGATAGTGGATACCAGCTCATATTTTGTTTTAGATTGTAATTCATAATACTAATCTTTAGCAAGTTTTTACAGTTTGTTAAGACAACAATTTGTGTTTCCCAGCTGAAGAGAGCAGCATAATGCTTTTGTGTGAACTTATGGGGATTTTTTTTTTTTTTGGTTCAGTAATTTTCCCCATCAACTTCACAGAAGGTCCCGGACACAAACTGGTCTCAAATAACCCTATAAGGGACCAAAAAAGGACAAGTTCACCTCAATAGACACGAGGGTTGAGTAAATACAGCAATATTAGTAAAACACATCAGTGAGAGTTTGAGGAAAATAAGGCAATCCGTTCCAGAGTTATGGATTTTTGAAGTTTCTGCTCAGTCAAAGCTGAATGAGAAGACTTCTACAGCTTGTGATGTCACACGTGTACAAGGATATAGAGAAAGTATCAAGAAAATTCAACATATTTTCACTTTTCTTGCATAACAAAAGAACACTTGACTTCTCTCTTTTGGAAGGCAGGGTGAATAATATTGCCCTAACATACATCAGTAGCAAGTTGAAGAAATGTGCACTTTTTTCAAAAAGTAAAGTTTTGTGAAATTCACTTATATTTTCTTTATATCGTTGTATGCATGTGACATCATACACTGTCGTAGTCGTCTCATCCAGCAGTGATTGCATAGATACTTAAAAAAAGCCCATAACTTTTGAATGGCTTGTCCAATTTCCCAAACTTTCAATGATGTGTTCTACTAATGTTGTTGCATTCACTCAATCCACATGTATATAAAGGTGGACTTGTCCTTTAAGAAACCATTTTCTTTTCCTTGAAATTCCAGTACTTAAAGCCAAATTCTAAGATAAAACATAATAACAAAACAAGGTAAACACGTCATCAAAATTATATTGAGATAGAACTACAAATCTTGTTTTTGGATCTTTCCCTTTCCAGTCCTGGTGACTTGTTCCTCTGTTCACTTTGGTTGTCAGATAACTTCAATAATCTTAAAAAATACAATGTCATAAACAGTTGGCTCAACTTGGAAAATGTAATAAGTATTGTCATATTAAAAAAAAAATCACATAATTTTGTTTATGATTACCACGTTGTACATGGAAAAACAACAACTAAGAATTCAAGAACAAGTTGTGCACCAGCTATAGGCATGTGGCCTTTTTGTGGAGTTTGATTATTTTATGATTTTTTTAAGATTGTGGATTAGGGCATGCATGAACTGCCACCTGTATCACTTTGGTATCAAGGGAATTCTGGTCAGCTAGGTATACAAAAGTCACTTCTATTGTGATGATTTTGTAGATATTAAATGTATTTGAAAATGTTGATAGATAGTGAAAAGGAACTGAAGTCTTGCCTTTCACTATCACATAACAATATGGTGTTAACAAACAATGTCACCTCCGAAACACAAGAAAAAGCAACCTTCATGGAAAGCTGTGATTGGTAAATCTTCACAACTAAATTGCTTAAATTGGAAATCAAGCTTCTAAGATGAAAGCATCTATATGTTTACTTAACTAAAGCAGGAGAATTGATCTTGATTACAATATTATATATACAACAGATCGGTGTATTTTGTGCATTCTCTTTGTTAAAAAAGTGAAAAACTGTAAATTTGCCCTAAAACCTACAGTATAGTAATAGAAATAAGAGTGAGAGTGTGTTAGTTGATTTCTCCACTTTGAGACTTATGTTACTAAAATAAATGAAACCATTGGTGTACATAATATGGTTTCTCTTCAATAGAAATGAGCAAAAACTCTTGTTAACAGTGTTTTGTCACCTCCGAAACAGTAATTTTTAGTTTTTATTAGATCTTTTATTAATATCTAGAAAATTCTTACTTCCTGTTGCCATATTACTATTTTCATCCAAAAGAGATTCCTGTCAATTGGACAGAATCAAACAAAATTGCTTTGTCTGTGAGAAATTATCAAATATAATACGCTTGTTGTTTCGGAGGTGACGATTGTTTCGGAGGTGACAAGTGTTAACGGAAAATTGTAAATTGCTCCGAAATGAAAACAACAGGCTATATTTCTACTACCTTCCTTCAGAGATAATGTGAGGGGATATGTTACATTTTTATGCCTCCGCAACGAAGTGGCCGGAGGCATTATGTTTTCGGGTCGTCCGTCCGTCCGTCCGTCCGTCCGTACGTCCGTACGTCCGTCCGTACGTCCGTACGTCCGTCCGTACGTCCGTCCGTCCCGTTTTGTTTTTGTCGATATCTCAAGAACCGTGTGGTGGTTTTACATCAAACTTGGTATGAGGGTATATCCTTGGGGGATAATACTTTGTGTGGATTTTAGGGTCACAGGGTCAAAGGTCAAAGGTCACAGGTTATTTTTTGAAAAAAAAATTGAAATTTCATGTTTTTCTCCATATCTCGCAAATGGTTCAAGGTATCTTCGAGTATATATGCTTGTACCGATGGGCAGTGATTATCTAGGGAAGTTGGGGGTCATGGGTCAAAGGTCAGGGGGTCAAAGGTCAAGGTCAACTCCTCAAAATATCACTACTTTCCTTAAAATGCAATATGCCTGAAGGTTTTTTTTTTTTTTAACTTGATGTATGGCATGTATTACCCTATATATATTTTTGGGGAAGTTTCTTGCCAAAAGGTCAAAGGTCAAACGGTAAAAGGTCAAGTGAAAGTGCTAAATTGCACTTTTTCCTCCATATCTCGAAAGTAACTCAAGGTATCATCATGAAACTTACATATTTATGCATGTTCAACCTAACAGTGATTCTCTTTGGAACTGTGAGGTCAAAGGTCAAAGGCCAGGTTTAGATAATGCTATTTTCCCATTTGATACTGAAATTATACTTTTTCTCAATACCTTGAAAATTACTCAATGCATAAACTTATAAAAGGGTCAAAAGTCAAGTAAAAATCATCAGTTCCCCAAATACCTGCACTCTGACATTTTAATCATTCATCCAATTGAACCTAGTTCTAGGAAAGTGAACATTCAGCACATTTGTGTCAAACCTGTCATTTTAATATTTTGCCAATTGTGTGAAACTGTCATCACACATTGTCAAGACATTGTACTATAGACCTATTAGGAGAACCATGCATTATGGCGGAGGCATATCAGTAGCCGTAGCGATATATCTAGTTGTAGATGTAATGTATAACTGATGTCAAGAATAAAAAAATCAAATACATAAATCTCTTGTCTCGGAGGTGACAGAAAAGTAAACGGAAAAGTTGCATAAATTTATAAACACTCACCAAAAAATGATAAGTTATTTGAATCAAATAATCTTTGGATCAAAGTTAAGTCAGATTGATTACTATTCTGTTTTGAAGGAAATTAGCAAAGTTGAATTTCATAATTGTGAGCAAGAGCTAACTCAAAAGAGGGGTTAATTGTTAATGGAAAATGTCACCTCCGAAACATAAAGTTTGGACAATTTCAGTCCTTAAAGAAGACAAAGCAGAACCTGGTAAACATAATAGTTCTTAATGTTGGATACCTGTCTATCACCACAACAACAAAAATAATGAAAAGGAATAAACAATTTAATATGCTAGGTCTGACAAAAAAGCCATGTCAGAGTGCATACACCAAAAGTGTTGGATTCCAAGCATGTAAGTGCATGCCACATCTGAAAGGAAAAGAGAGGAAAGTTCATTAAGGTACCCAAGGTAGACACTGTGGGTGGTAAGTTTATGAGAAAAAATAATGCATATCTGTCAGTGTATAAGAAAGTTATACACCAATTAGTGCCAAAACCGTGTTTTACACCACTGATTGTAAAAATGGCCATATAGAATTTAATAATTCTATATCTTTAAAAAGATTGTGCTACACTACTTTTGAAAGGATCCTTCTTCCTTTACAATTCATTTTAAGGTATAGAATTTAATCGTTCTATATTTACAAAAAAACTGTAGTGCTACACTGCTTTTGAGAAGAAACTTCTTCCTTTGATTTATTTTAAGATATAGAATTTAATCATTCTATATCTTTAAAAAAAAACACATTAATGCTACACTGCTTTTGAAAGGATTCTTCTTCCTTTAATTCTGATCATGATTGCTATGATTATGAAAATAAAGATTATAACCATCAGAAATCAGAGAGATCTATGAAATGGAGTAGGCCTAGCCCTGTTTGAATGATAACAAGAAGAGACCTAAATCATGGTTTTAAGCACATGCCAGGAAAACGGAAGTAATCATGAATATTGATCAGAGTAGTGTATCAGATTGAGATTAAACGACCATGATTTAGAAATGTTGTGAGAGCTGATATGAGAAGAAAGAGGAAATGAACTCTCGTCAATGGCACGAGGGGAACTTTGCCTGCTTAACTAATGATGGTCTTAAATCAATATTTACTCGTTGATACATGAATTACAAATGTTAATTGGGGTCATTTATAATGAATTGTATTTTATTTAATGTACGAGTGTGAGCACTATCACATTATTTCATCTCAGTAAATGTTGATAAGAAAATAAGTACATGCATGATTGTAAAAATACCCCTCTTGTGTTTCATAGCAGAAGACAGTTATCATTTGTATCGGAATGTCCAAAGTGCAAATAACTCTGTAATACTGCAAAATACTGTAAAACGATTTTTAGCATGTTTTCATGGAATACTGATATTAGTCATGGTCATATGCAGATGAGATGAAATGAAACATTTGTTTACAAGTGCACAAATCTTCATTAACTTTTCTTGTTTGATTTAAATTTAAGAAGAGAATGTCATTAGTTTACTGTACCTTTGAATGAAATAGCTCTGAATGACTCATTTTCATCAACAACATTGTACCAGTAAATCAAAAGAGCATTACAGTTATTGAATTATTGACAAAAGAAAACTTTTTATCACGTCTGAATATACAAACCAATGGGAGAGTTGTTATGGTGATTACAATTTGTATATTATCTATCTTACGTCCGTGATTGTTACATTTGAAGGACAAGTTCACCTTCATAGACATGTGGATTGAGTGAATGCAGCAATATCAGTAGAACACATCAGTGAACATTTGAGAAAAATCAAACAATCCATTCGAAAGTTATTAATTTTTAAAGTTTCTTTGCAGTCACTACTGCATGAGTAGACTACTACAGTTTGTGATGTCACCTGCGTAGAACGATGTAGGGAAAATGTATAGATTTAAAAAAAAAAAAAAAGTACGCATTCCCTCAGCTTGTTACTTTCATGTTAAGGGTGATTTATTTTCACTGCCTTTTGAAAGAGGCAAGTCAAGTGCTCTTTTATTATGCATGAAAAGTGAAAACATATGTTTATATTTTCTTACTGTTTTCTATATATAGTTCTATGCATGTGACATCAAGATACACATGCCAAAAAAAAAGAAGAAGAAGAAAAGAAAGAAACTCTAATTTTAGCTTGCTACTTCCTCATTCTCCTTTGTTGCTACCCAAGGGTAAACAAACCGCAACAAAATACATTTGCCGGTTCGATAAGGCTAACACATGTTCCTGGAGGAAATATGTGTGTGTGTTTTACTTCTTGTTCTTTTTTGTCTGCTTTTCATGACTCTGTGCTTCAGATTATCATGTTTGCAGATCTTCACAATTTCCTTTCTTAAAGTTTTTTTTTTCTTCTTCTTTTCAAATTGACACACATGCAGTCAACCTTGCCTAAGTAGACCTTGAACAAGTGAAATAATCTACTCCAGATGGAGATAAACGTGTGTTAATTCTATCATGGATATCAGAATTCATGCAAGTCAAATAAGCTGATCAGTGCGTCACAATAAACCATATAGACATATGAACAGAAATCTCCTGCATGGGTGCATACAGTAGGGAAATTCCCTAACGAGGAAGAGAGGGGTAGGCTATGCAAATTGAGGTGCACACTACCCATGTTAGTACAAAAAGTTAAGCCACTCTTCCATTGCATGGAGGCAACACCATCATTAGATAGGAATGTCTTTAGTACTAGAACTGGAGATTTTCAATTTTCTGCATTGGAACAAATGAACATAAATTCTGATTTCACATGAAAAAAAAAAAAATAAAGACTCTGTATACTATTCTTAGCATTTTGAATAGCTTTAACAAGTGTCATGGGTCACCACACAGTGCTGATACATAGATTTTGGATGTTTACTCTACTCACTGGCATGGAAGTTCATAAAACTACAATCAAACTTATCAAACAAGTGAACAAAAGTTCAGTGTATCAAGGGCAGGCAAGGCCAAAATCTGAATAAAAGTTTTGTTCTTTACGTGTCATATCTTTGTATCAAAAGTGTAGGGCTGTCATGTTTAAACTGCATTAACAACCATGTCTTAGAACTGTTTTCACAGAATGTTTATTCTGACTCGAGGTTATTTAATTGAATTCAATTATCATAGTTTTGTAGTGTAAAGTTTCTACTTTAAAACCAGAAATGCTTTGAGTAAAAACATGTATAATGTACAAGTGAACTTTCAAGTTTTTTATGAAAGATCAAGGTGTAGCCTCCTTGGGGCCATAACCAAATTGGGGGTCAGTTTTCACACTTTGTTCATCTTTTGAAAATGCATGGTCTCAAATTTTCACCAAACTTGGCAGGTATTATTGCCAGTGTGATACAAATGGACACCATGGCCCCCTGGATGTTTCCCAACGCTCTATGCTTCGTACTTCTTTTGTAATGATTTGCAAAAAGAGAAAAAAAAGGGAAAAAATGTGGGAGATAACTTGCAATACTCATTTTTTTTTTATTCTTATATGATCAGGGACCTTGATCACAATTATTGCTTGTCAAAGCAATATAAACATTTTTAACCTAATTATCAAGGACACTTAAAACCAACCAGACTATTAATATAAGTGGACTGAAGTGAGCAAGGCCTTGAATGCTTTGAGTTGAATTTAGCCAGCGTGTTTGTGCAAAAGTTTCCAAGGGATTTAATTGTTCAGAATCACTCAAGAATATGTGAAGAAAAGAAGGGCAAATCTTTATACATGTAAGTTTCAGGGTATTTTTGTTCAGTTCTGAGAAGAAAAGTCCTTAACCCATTGAGGACGAGTCCTGAGTATACTCGGGCAGGTGTCTATGGGAAATGCGTGTTGTAGCAAAATCAGTCTGTCCTCAACAGGTTCATGAATGGTAATACCAACTCGGTTTGCAGTGTAGAAGATAAATGGTTCTCTCAGTTTCTCTGACAAATTAATGCTATGTTGTGTACTGTAAAACCAGAAACATTCATGGCATGAAACTGTCAAGAATCGGTGCCGATGACATTTTGTTGCAAAATGAAACTTCTGTGTATTGCCACTGGCATTCAGTGCATTGGGTAGACATACACTGTCACATGCATTTCCCTTTTACAAATTGCAAAAATTCTCTAAAGTTTCATGCTTGTGAGAATGTACATGTTTTTACAGTATACCAAAGTACAATGTAGATGCCGTACAATGTACGGTGAGTATTTGATGGAAGAATTTACTCACATAGTGGAAAATTGCTTCAAATGTGAGCTATCCAAACTAACAACAGATGGAGTAGGACTTACAAGCTGACCTATATGTATCTGTCATTGATTGATAGATTGATTTTTTTTATCACATGCAGATCTACCTAATATTACCATGGTTGTCGATTGTCCATTGCTTTTCCTCTTCTTATCAGATTTCTTTTAATCGAATCGCTGACCGTATACATTTGCTGCTTTCAAATGCAGGTTATGGGGGAAAAATGAGGATTAAATACAATGTATCTACGATAGGATCAGTGACTCAGGTCCTCATTTTCTCTTTTTGCACATACATGTAGTATTGAAAGACCGCCTGCACTATGATGTATTTCTTTCTCTCTTTTTTTTCCTTTTGGTGAAGTTTTTTTAAACAGTAAAGTAGATGTGCAGATAATACACTTTTACACAGCATTCAGTTATGTTTTTGATACACCTAGTGCTTTTCATGGGGAAAATTTATGCAGACAGTTGTATTCAGCAGGCATTTCATGTTGAAAATGAATGGAGAGTACTACAAATTTTGTACTAACTAGTACTAACTTTGGACACTTGTTGAATAGCAAACATAAAAAAAATCAAAGTATCACAGCTACTGTTGTCTGTGTCATGCATACTTTCAGATAATAACTTTATGTGGTATGTCATTATGTTATCCATATGAAGGGTTTGTTTGCAAAAATCAATAAGTCCATTTTTTGAAGATTTTGAAGTACGATCTCTGTCATAAAGTACAAAATAATGCCTTTTAAATGATATATTGGTCACTACATATAAAGGTATATTTTTGAAGTTATGGCCAAAAGAAGCAAATTTTTTCTTATTATTCTCTTTATTTTTCTTGACCTTTAATCGCAAATATCTCTATTTGGCAAATATGGACTTATCGGTTTTTGCAAGCAAACTCTTCATATATAGTCGCAGATCATACAAGGAAGACAAAGGAGCATAGAACTGACCTTTGCAATATAACTTTTACAGTTTTCTTACTTCTAATGTTTTCTTATTTGATATTTTCCTTGCAATAGAGTAGGCCGATTATATATTGATTTAAAGCTTAGCATCTGGGATTTCATTTCACCCCAAATAAAATTAAAAGATATATATATATATATATATATATATATATATATATATATTTCCAACATTTTATGACTTTTGTGATGACACATGTATAATCTTATCGTTGCACTGAATAATAAGAAAAGCAACTTGAAACAGAAGAAATTTCTTAGTAAAAACTCTTACAATGTGTCTTTTGTGCATCCAGACTTTAAGTTCAGATGAAAGAGGTAACTTTTTGCAAAAAATGCCCCAGATCCGTAATTGTCTGTACTTGCTTGAAATTGACATCTCCAGGCATACTGAGATATTTACCCAGTTGATATATACTTTGCGGGTTTTATAACATGTGGGCAGTCACATGTGAAAGATCTTTTCAAATCTTACTTTGGTGATGTTTACATAGGTCTGGGGTTTGTTTTTTTTGGGGGGGGGGGGTGGGAGGGGTATTACTTTTTTGATCCTTTTTTACTTTGAGCTGCCAGTGTTCTCAACAAATCACTTAAAAACACACCATTGTTTTCCTACTAAAACACAACATGTTTTCTATTGTTTTCCTTCTATTGTCTCCTCATGTATAATTCAGTGTTGTGATATGTTTAGGGATTCTCCCTCTGTCACTCACAGGGCAAAGTGACCTTGTTAGTTGAATACTTTGAAGGCACAATAGAAAGGGATAGAATGGTTTCACGTGTTTATCAGGAAGTTGTTAAAAAAAACCCCATCAAGATTATTACTTGTGCATTCAAGATCTGCAAAGATGTTACTCAAACGCCAAACCAGTATTCCTGCCCTAATTATTCACCAGCTGTTTTGACTTCCCAGTGGTTTATCACATAGCTGTACAGTGGAAACTCGAGAGATCTGATATAACAATACATTAATTTTGTACCTGATATAACAAATCAATATCTCCAGTCCCAATGAATTTATTTCCCTTTTTTTGTTGTTGTATTGTTTATTGACTACTGATATAACAAGACATCTCATATAAAGAACAAATCATCTTGGTCTCAATGATCTCGTAACACTGATTTTCTTCTGTAATCGCAAATGTCTCTTCCTGTTTGCTACAGTGGATAAGACTCTGGATTAAAATCAGTAGGTTGTGGGTTCAAATTCCACATAACCCATGGGGGTTTCAAGAATTGAATATGATCTTAAGTTAAGACCACCATGGAATTATGGTGTGCTGTGTGTGTCTTCCATGCCATTTAAACTTCCTAATGAAAATTTTTAGTTTGAGATGATGGACATGAAATAGTTTCCTCCAAATTTCACTATTCTGAGTTTCTATGCAGGCTTATAACCGTAGAAATCTAGTAGCCCCTTCTTACTTGCACTCCAAATGTCCATGCAACCAAAGTGTATTGTTCAAAAAGCATTTTTACCTTGTCTTCATGCTTTCTGTTAAAAAAATTAGCATAAGGCCTACATTAGTTCCAGTTGTGTGAATGCTACATTTATGTGATGTGTAAATTTTGCGGTATGATTAGGCCTTTGTTATTTTTAGTAGATATGAACATACCCCAGCTCCTACACAGTTAATGAGAATTACCTCATTTGATACAACTTTCTTCAGCTCTCCCAGTCATGGAGGAAGATTTAATGGTATTTGAAGTGTACTTTCATTCCATATTTCAGGGGCAATATTCACCATACCAAGAATTTTAAAGGGACAGTATAGTTTTGGTTGAAATGAAGATTCAGGTTTTAACTTCTAGTGAGAAAATTAGAAGCTACTTACATGAAATATTAGAGAACATACAATTCTAAGAGGAATTAAAAGTTGGTTTGATGAAAATCAGTTTTGAAATGACTGAGATATTCTAGTACAAAGGGAAACAAAGTGGTGCTAATAAAGTTGGATCCTGATATTTGTTAGGACCATTTTGTTTATAGATATCACAGCCATTCCTCTTAGAATTATATACTCTCTATATGTCATATAAGTGGTTTCTAATCATATCACAAATAGTTGAAATCTGAATCTCCATCCCAACCAAAACTATACCATCTCTTTAAATCTGAGAACAGGGCCCTGTTTCATAAAGCTGTTCGTAAAGTTACGAACAACTTATGAGCGACTGGTGATCAGTTCTGATGTGCTATACTTATCATAATTTCCATAATTCAGCACAAGAACTGATCACCAGTTGCTTGTAAGTTGTTCGTAACTTTACGAACAGCTGTATGAAACACCCCCCTGGCCTGTGAAAAGTAAAATGTCTCGTTTAATGATCGTTTCCTCCCCCACCCTCCTGCAGGCATTATCGGAAGAGGTGAAGCAGATGCATGGGTTGAGGATAACTACAGCAGTCCCTGAGGCAGGGAGTAGCAGCTGACAGACTGTGGAGTGACAAGGGTAATGAACTGTGACCATCACACTACCTTTTGTTGGATCTGAAAGGGTTGCTGTCTGGAAAGATACGGGCAGGAAGGACTGTATAGGCCTGTTCACACTGAAGATTTATTTGAGGTTTTGGATCACGTTGCATGTAAATCAACTTTATTTACCACCATTAACTCATTTAACAAGATTTTTTTTTTGAAAGTGACAATACTTCAACTCTCCAAACCGCACATGCCTAAGCAATGAGCAGAGGGTGACTTCAGGCATTCTGTTAATGCAGTCCAAGTGTGACATGTTGTATCATGGGATCAAAAATCTTGAATATTTGTCACATGCCGTTTACTCTTTCTAAATGAGGCAAACCCGTGTGAGGGTTTTGAAAAAAAGACAAAATCAAGATGAACCAATATTTATATTGCAGGACAGAATGTGATACAATGCGAGTTAAAATTGTGTGTGTATGTGTGTGTGTGTGTGTGTATGTGTGCACATACAAAAATGAGTAATGATTGTTATATGTTTTAAGAATGGATTGTTCAATATTTTTGATTATAGGTGTGTGTAGACAGGGCTAATGTGTTGGCAAAGTTTGAACAGGTGTCTGCAGAACACTTGTTGCCATTGAAAATCCCAGAATACATCATTCAGTCATCACTATTTTGAGGGTGAATTTCGATTGGTTAGACTCCTGCAGATGGGGTGTATCAAGAATTTTCGCAAGTTAAAACTTGCAGTTTGTGGAGAATAAATGTGTTTCAATGTATAAATGTTAATTTACAGCATGTTTTCTTTCTGTATTCAGTCATGGTTCATTGTAAAGAATTACTGATTTGGGATTTACAGAGACTCCAACTCTCCCGTTTTCGACAGGAGATCTCCTGCCGAAAACCCATTTTTGCAAAATCTCCCATTCTCCCGCTTGAACTTCAATTTCTTCCGCCCTGGCTCTGTGTCTCCCTCTTGAAATGATTTCTTACTAAGTATCATCGTATGTTGAAAAATAAGCCTTAGATAGCACGACAGAGCATCTAGAACCCTAGAGCTTCCAGGGCCCTTAAGCGGGTCCTGTACCCTGGCCACAAGGAACTTCGCGCTTCACACTCTTCAATGTGCGCTTCGTGCATATGTAAGTTGGAGTCTCCCGTTTGCTAGGGGTTTCAGGCAGGAGAATCTCCAGATCAGAAGGTGCTTGGGGTTGGAGTCTCTGAATTTGCTTTGTTGCAAGTATGAAGTGACCAGGACAATAATTTTATACCAAAAAATAAAAGATAAAAGAATTCAAATACAGCATTACCTTTCGCTCACACACGTACATAGTCGCTCTCACACCCACAATAAATTTTGAACATTTGTGGGCATCTATCCATTAATTTCTTTTTAATGGATCATTAAAGTGCATGTACAGCCTTGTATACTGAAAGCTCCCTGTAAGTGTAATACATTTAATTACCACCCACTATTTCAAGGTGACTGCCCTTGGAAGGTTTGTCCTGCAGCTATCAGTTTGATAGACCCCTCTATGTGTACATCCATGCTACATTGATGTCTGAAATAAAGTTTTGATGTCAGTTTATTTTCAATTTGATTTGCAGTGACATGTAAATGCATTGATTATTTATGTTCATTCTCAGGACATGTAATATGGATCATTATGCACCGAGATCTTTTTTGTCATGTTCTGAAAGTAAGATAAAGATAACATATTTAAGATGTTGGTGATGTTATTAAAGCCATTATTTCAAGAGATAATCCTCAAAATGGAGACATGGGCTACCTTTTTTGAAATCATAGTAATAACCTCTTGTGTATATGTATGCTGTTGCCAAAATTTGCATTATGGTCTGTATGCTAACTATACCTACAGTGAGAAAAAAATGCCCAGGATGACCTGATCTTGGCAAGACAACATTTCATAAAATTCATTTCGAGATATGACCTACATTGTACTTGTATATGATGATACACAAACACAGTTATGGCTAGTTCAAATACATTCTGGGCCAAAGAAGAGCACAATTTCTAAGGAAATTTATTAGTTTCTGTTTTCCTTCAAGAAAAAAAAAAGAGGAAAAAAACAAGGAATGAATGATATGTACTATGGCTGACTTTAACAGTAAAGAAATAAAAAAGCTCCATCGTGCACGGAAGGCATACATGTACATGATATACTGGAAGCACTGTTATAATACACGTAGTGGAATGCTTAGGGTTCTTATTTGTGTGTTTGATAGTTGTACATATTATATATATATATATATATATATATATATATATGTATATATGTATACATATATATATATATATATATATATATATATATATATATATATATATATATATTATATGTATGTATGTATATGTGTGTGTGTGTGTGTAAGCCCTACACGTATATACGCAAAAACTTATACATAATACACTGTATCTAAATCATGGGTCTGGAAGTACATACAATTTTGCTCTGTTCATGTGACTGTAGAAACAGTGGTAAAATCAAACAAGCAGAAAGGCACTTAAAATTCCTTGAAATCTCACATTTTGAAAGGAGGTTATGGAATCTAAAACTGTCACATAGGCCTATTAGCGCAAAAAGGTGGTACGTGCATTGGCCGCAACCATTTATGCAAATTAGATGGAGTGATGTCACTTCACAAGTCTTCCATTAGTCTGCACTCAATTCGTAACTGAATTAATTTTTGTAAATAATAAAAAAAAAACAGTGTTCGTGGCACCTTAATGCCCTTATCATTCTCAACCGACGTGTTGTTGTCAACATGATACACATGTACCAAAAAAGGAAAGTGTATGAAACCTTTCACTGACATCAAACTACTCTTGTTTTGTAATATCCTTACAATTCTGACTGTAAAAGGTGAAAGATTTGTTGTTGCCGAATTATTGAACAAGTTCGGATTTTTGCAGTTTTGATATGCAGAAAGTGATGATGGGATATAGATATGAAGCTGCATTCTATACACTTGATACGAAGATATAAAGATGTTATGACCTTTTTTTTTCAACCATTAATCAAAACTTGTTGTCATTTTCAAGTATTTCTTACACTTTGCTACTCACCGGTGATTGAAATTGTTTTGGAATTGTTTGTTTTTGTTTTATTTTTTGTGCAGGCGGATTGATTTTCTTGGGAGAATCTACAGCATTGTCTTTTTATTTTTCAGTTTCTTCAAAGGTTGCTATATATTAATGGCTACAATGTAATCCACTGGGTGAGTTCAATGCAGACAAGTGGTACCTTTATCAAATACTGTTGAACAAATTTTAATCACATAGTATGTTCTGTCATAACCACATGACTCTTATATACATATACAATTATTATAGTTCCAATTTGAAAGCACTATATCACCCACTATATTCTGCAGGCCTCGTTGCCCTGGAAGCACGGGCAACATTACGATGGTTGCCATGATGATCATCTTTCTGAAAGAGTGCAAATCCGAAAGCTGTCATGGCGGTATATATTTCCACTCGGAATGACCTAGTAAAATCTGCATATAAATTATGACAAAACAGAGAAACACAAGAAAGCGTTGACATCCTTAGCTATCTCAGGCTCCTTCCATCCCTAGGCTAAGGCAGAAACCATGTAGGCCTATACCCAAGGTTCTGAACTTCTTGCCCCAGCCAAGTGGCTTTTGGCAGATTTCAATTTCAAGCCAAACTAATTCATTCAGGTGTAAAGCACCCGATCTAAGCGCTCAATATGGAAGTCAAAGTTAGAGAAGACAAGGATGTCATTCAAATATAAGGACATCAGTGTGGTACAAATACTCGAATAATACAAAGATAAGACAAATACATGTACATGTTTGGTCTTTTTGATTATTCTTCTTAACGTGTGACATCCACTGCGTAGTTACAGTGATAAATCAAGGCTGCTGAGCCAGGCTTGGACGTCGTCTGTTGTGTCTTCATTTCCCTCAAAGCCACCTGGGCAGTCTCGCACAACATGCAGCTCAGTCTGGTTGTATGGGAAAACCACAGTCACATGCTTAGCTGTCTCTCCAAAGATGGAGTTGGTAGACTTTCCTGACATGGGTTGTGCGGATCCTGTTAAGGGATATCCACTGCTTCCTTGGAAGGTCAAATCCAGGTGGTTCTCGAGTTCTTGGTTGTGAAATTCAGATTCTTCCCATAATTTTTGCCATTCTTTGTTTAAGCTAAAGATTGCGTTCTCGAAGGGACTTCACTGTCTGCCAGAAAGGTTTGCGAGATTTCAAGTCGCGTGTTTGGGGGTTGTCCATGTCCTTTGAATGGGAAGGTCAGGCTTGGAGTTTAAGAGTATAACAGCCGTGCGGATCATCTCCTGGCGCTGTAGGGGAGGGGAGCTATGTGTAACAGAGTCGACAGTCGCTGGGTAGGTGTTGGCTTGAGGGTGCCATAGACTATTCTTATTGCAGAGTTGAGGATCGTATATGGACCTGCTTGGTGTGGAAGCTCCCGACTTAGACTATAGTAAACAGTACTCCGCAATTGAGCAAATAGTGCTGGGCATGCAGTTCGAAGTGTGTGCCCATAAAAATCCCTGCCGTTCCATGCTAATTATCGGGTGATATTAGTCCTGGTCTTGATTGGTCTTGAGCTTTCCAGCAACCCTCTCGATAGGTCAGACAGCGTGACACCCCGATATGTAAGGAGAGCATTCTTGACAAGTTTACCGCAGGAGACCTTTAGTTCCGTCCCAGCTTGTCCGTTGCCAAGGTGGATAGCAGGGACTGTGGTCTTGGTAGGGTTGGGACACGAAGGCGCCAATAGGAGAAGTATTCCTCCTTCTTTAGCTCCTCGGTGAGTGTGGAGTTGAGTTTTTGTCATAGCCTATGTCTATTCAATTAATATCCCTAGAATGCATGGCCATCTGATAGTAGCCGCTGGTCACGTCGAGCACACTAAAACAAGTACACCCTCCCTTTGCCAGTAAGAACTCCTCCATTCTCAGCAGTGGGATGGGGTCGTGGTTGGTGAGGCAGTTGAGATGTCAGTATTGTCTACGCACAGCCTAGTATAAGAATCTTTTTTTTTTAATTGCACAAAAAGAGAAACCCTTTAACTTTGACTTTCTCGAACTACCCCACTCTGCTCCAAGTCCTGGATGTAGTTCCAGGCCATCTCATACGACGGCAGGTGCAAGGATCTGTGCTTCTGTCTAATTGGTGTATAGTGCAACTGTTCTCAATATATATGATGAGTAAAAGGAACAAGATATGGAGTAATCATTGAATGTTCCATCTTTTCTATGAGTGAGCGTCACATCTCTAGATAGGACTACTGAAATGATCGGGAATCTACTGAGGTTCCACCATTGTGTGTCTCATGACTGAGTCCATTAGGAGGTGCACAATTCCCAAGGGACCACTGCAACTATGAACTGAGATATTCTGGGCCCTCAAACTGTTCCCGTTGGTTAGTTGTCTCCACTCGTGAACTTTTTGCCATGTCCACCGCTTTCCCAGTCCTCGCTGCTCTCATAGTTGTGTCTGTCCACATAGGGTACGACTATCACAAGCAGCAGTGGGAACCAATTCTCATATGGCCCGAACAATCTTATTCCCAGTCTCTTTGATAATTGCCAGAAAGAGATTAGGCTGAGTGACCTGCGGTCCTGACTGATTTGCTTGTAGAGCTGCTCAACAAGCACTCTCAGGACCATGAGTCCGATATTCCTCCTGGCACGCCATAAGAAAAGCGAAATGGCAAAATGTAATCTTCCAGACCTTCAATGAACTGTTCTACTGAAATTGCGTAGGATTCTGCATGAAGTTCGGCCTTCCACTTCCAGAGGTTATTAAATCGTCGCTCCAAACCAATGGCGAAGTTCTGCCGTGACCTCGCTCTTCGCTGTTTCATTTGCAGGAATAGCGTTTGTAGCTCGCTCAGGCTCCCCTACAAAAACTGACATATGTATCTCTTCTTCAGTCTATACATCCTTCTAGTCACGGATTTGCTTCGACCTCGGGTACTCCGCGAGCAAAATCCAGGAAGTATGAAGCCCTCTCATCCCCTGGGATCTCACTCCTAGAGAAGGTTCTCCTCATACTTGCTACAAACTCATCAATTTCCGCTGCCTTCCTATTAAATATTTAAACCTTCCTCTCGGGAGCCAAGACCAACTTTGGAGGCTGCCCTGGAAATATTAACTCCTGTTCGTGCAACGAGAATGTTTCCTACATTTCATTCCATCCATAGGTTGGGAGGGGGTGAACCTGTCCTTGAATGACCATTGTTTCCCACAGGGTATATTCAGCCTCATCCCAAGGGCAACCCGCGGCTTTCTGAAAGATATCTTCCACAGTACAGTACAAGCCAACTGGGCGTACACTCACAAACACACACACACACACGCACACACTCCTATCAACCAAATAAAAGTACAACACGACAGACAGATGCCCTCTATATTAGGGGAAAATGTTGCTTTATCATTTTCCTATGTATAGTTGTATTGAAAGAAGGAATATAAATAAATGTAGATTATGAAATGATTCCCTCATAATGAAGACATGTATGTACAGTTGTAAGTTATTTATTTCAAATCGCTCACAAGGGTAAAAACAGATCTGATGATACGGTATCGGACTTTCAAAGTTCCTCTCGGAACCCCTTCCGCAAAGAAGTTTGGTGTTTTATATCATGAGTTACCTAGCCACTGATACGAGTTGTTGGTATCCGCTTTTCAGAATAAATTTATTAGAATAAATAGATAAATTGTATGTACAATGTATTTATCACACACACACACACACACATCCATAAGTATATACATATATATATATATATATATATATATATATATATATATATATATATGTATACACTGAAACTATCTAAGCTGTTGCATCTGCAAAAATCGAAATAAACTGGTTTTTATGCAAGAGCAATGGTTACAAGTGCTGTATACTGTGTCAATATTTGAGATTTCGTTAACAGGAGTACAAATACATTGTATTATGTACCTAAAATCTTAACAAGTTGATACGGTCGGACGGAATAAAGTACCTCGGAAACTTGTTTTCTTTCTCTCTCTCTCTCCCTTTTATTGTAATTTGGTTCGTGTATATCGGGGATCGACAAGATAAAAATATAGTAGAATAAAGGAAGAATAAAATTGGGTTGTAGACACAGTCAACAGTTGAAGACCGTGGGAACCCGGAGAGGTAATTAAAGCAGGATATAGTAGTCTAGATTCTGGATTCTGGATTATCTTATTTATGGTATAGGGGTGCGTGTGTGTGTGACACTGTGTGTGTGTGTGTGTTTAAATTGTCATAGCACGATGCGTCTAACATGCGTTAAGGGAGAATCCCTTTTCTCGGGTGGACAGATTTGTCCCATCGTACCATAAAACGTCCTAATCTAGACTAGATAAAGATAATAAGGAATGATTACCGGTACTATTATTCTAAAAGACATTTTCCATGCATTCCCGGAGGGGGGGGGGGGGGGGGGGGGGAGTGTTTCATCAGTTTTATCAGCTCTGACAAGTTGTCAGTCTCTGACAATTCCAGCAAAATCCTGGTTCTGATTGACCGAGGTGTTCTGGTCACTGACTGTTACTATGGTGATTGCCAGAGACTGGCAACTTGTCAGCGCTGACAACTTTCATGAAACGGTAGCCAGATTTTCGGATGCATGGATGGAGCTACAAGAACTAACATGGTCAGACTATGTCAACAGAACATATACGTAACCCCCCCCCCCCGTCTTCCCATGGGGGGGGGGGGGGGGCCATAACCTATAGGGGGTGTGATATGCTTAAGTCACTTTGTCTTAGGCATGCACACACCAGTTCAACTTCTCGATGACTTCTGTAACCAATGAAATAATGAGAATGAGAATAATTAAACAGTAAACAAAAGGATGATAGTAAAGATAATGATGAAAATATTGTAAGAAAGATAGAAAGGCCTCACAGTTCATGAAGTGTTAATGAGAATACGAGAAGACAAAAAAAAGATATCAAGAACTTCCTAATTTCTTTTTTTTTTTCTTGTACATATGAATAACGAATTTTTACAGTACATGGCGTATACATGAATGTTTAGTATGTCTTTTATATGACTTTGATTTCGAACAACAATCAAAAAATGATTTCAAAAATTCGTTTTTTAAAGATGTCTGTATTGGTAAACACTTGTTTTTGGAACCCTTGTGAATTAGTGGTATTTGAATATTTTTTTCTCTCTATTTCTCTTTTGCTTGATACATAGTACCACTGCATGTGTGTGAGTATGTGTGTGTGTGTGCCCTAATTAAAGCTATGACTGGATGTCCTAAGCTGTTCAACAACAAGGTCTGCCATCCGCTGTCACTGCCATCGATCAATCCGACACCCCTGGCAACCAGACCACATGCCGCTATATTTATAACATCAACTGGAAAATTAATGCACAAAACTTTATGATGGAGATTACATGTCATGAAACGACGTATAAAATGCTCATGGGGATAAAGCAACTGATAATAAAGTCGTCGAAGCCGGGGTTTTCCCTTCGTAAAAATAGGGACATACGACTCCGTGGGCGCACATGGATTTTGAAGGCATTATATCTTCGCTTTGTGTATTCATGCGGGTACTCGGTAATGACATTATTGAAATGATATAGCTTTGAACCTTGCTCCTGCTTTCGGGCGCATTCATGAAGTATTAAAGACCCCGCATGATTTTATATGGGGAGAAAAGAAACATTGCGTCCATGGTTTAAAAAATAAGAAAAAGAAATTAATTTGCCCCCCCCCCCAAAAAAAAAACACCAAAAAACAACAACAACAAAACAACAACAACAGCAAAACAAAAACACAAAAACAAAAACAAAAACAGTACGCACTTTACTTATAGCAAGTCTTGATGACCGTTGCAGTGATGTATGAATGTTTGTGTGTCAAGCACAGGAGGAAAAAAATAATAATTTTGCGTGTCTTGTGAAAAAAAAAGAATCCTCATGACAGTGCCTATGCCCTTTACGCCAGTCGTCACCCGTTCAGTAGGGGATCACTGGTCAAGTTATTACGACGTTATATAATACCCGACTTGAACATCCTTACTTCACCTCATAATTGAGAAATGGGGATGGAAGTTTTATCCAAACCACGGTTGCTATAGCTTAATACGCATATTGTATTTTATTTCATACCGAGTTGACGACGTTGCAAGAGTTAAAAACAAATGTGTACTTGAAGTCCAGGTAGTCTGTATCCAATGCAATTAAAGGTAATGTGAGATTGGTTGTGAAAATACAGTAGTCTTTTCTTGTTATGTCACCCTCAAAGGAACAACAAAGCCCTAATGTAAATGTGAATTGAGTTAAAGCAGCAATGTTAGCCGAGCACATCCGTGAAAGTTTGAGTAAAATCGGGCAATCAACTCATAAATTATGAATTGTTAAAGTTTCGGTGCCGTCATCGCTGGATAAGGAGATTACTTCACTTCATGACGTCATTATGGACAACATTATAAAGAAAGTATAAAGAAACTATAACATATTTCCACTATGTTATAGCATAATGAAAGAGCACTTTACTTACCTCTTCCAGCATTGTCCAGAAAGCAGAGGGAATAATATTACCCTTAGCATAATGTATGTCAGTAGCAAGTCGATGGAATGTGTAAATTTCATTTTTAAAAAAAGGTTTTGTGGAATTCTCCTTATATATTTTTTATATATTGTCCAAAATGACGTTATAAACTGTATTAGTCTTTTTATCCATTAGTGACGGCATGGAAACTCCAGCAATTCGTAACTTTTGCGTCGATTGTCCGAGTTTCCTCACGCTTTCACTGATCATAATTTTCACTAACATTGCTGCTTTCACTCAATCCACGTTGATATAGTTGGATTTGGGGTTCCTTTAACATGTTTAATAAAGGTTTTATGAACATGCGAAAGAGAAGAAAGGGAGACGTCGATGTGCATGTTCGAAACTGAAACAAACGAATGCTATAATGCTGACAGATAATGGCTTGAGTTCAAATCTTCAAGTATCTTATGAGAGGTAAGGGGAAGATGGACTCTTTTTAGAGGCAAGCTATAAGCGCAATGCAAAGCAACCAAAACTGCATAAAGCATAATGATAATGGTCTTATTTTCAACCTGCTGAGGTGCCGATAGGTTTAATGTGCACAACATATTTCACACTCGTAACTATGGACAGGAAATTCATCATGTATACAGACGGTTACTGCGGGATGACCTCTTTCGTGTTAACACCGGCAGCTTTTACCATAGGCTCTTGTTCGGAGCCTGTACACGCAGTTCAAGAGGCTTTGATATAGTGGGCAAACATCATGATTGTAGGTCTACTTATAAGGTTGATTGTCCTAGCGGGATTTCGTCTCAAAAGTGATAGAATATCAACTTTATATCTTTTTGACTATCTCTCTCCCATAAATATAAATATGTATATACTCTGTATATATATATATATATTATATATATGCATTATATACATATTTACATACATATATATATATGTATATATATATATATATATATATATATATATATATATTTATCTATCTATATATAAACGAATGGCCCCGTATTCCTTGAACTTCACTGCATGACGTGTTTCTCATATTATGTATTATATAATACTCCCTCGTCTCACAAGTGGACCATCCAGATCCCCCTCCCTGTGGCTTTGGTTTCGCTCCCGCCTCCTCAATCATGTAACAAGTTATTATGGTGACTGGACGTGTGTGTGTTTGTGTTATGTGTGTGTATAATAATAATAATAATAATGATAATGATGATAATGATAATAACAATAATAATAACAATAAAAATGATAATAATAAATAACAATATTATTATTATCATTATTATTATTATTATTATTATTATTATTATTGCTATCATCATCATTATCAACACCTTGAGTGATATCACAATTTGCTCATAATAAGATATCCGATGGACAAGAAGGGGGGAAAATGTTAGATTTCTATTGTTTCCAAAGGATGACCCATGAATGTGATGGACAGGGCAGCGAATGTAAAAACATACAGCTCAATCAAAATATCAAAAATATTAAAATATTTCGCCAAGTGCTTGGCAACATATTATAAAACCCAACATTAGACAGCAAGGCCTACCACCGTCTCTCCTAAAATGATGATGATATATTAGAATGAAGTATATGAAATCCATATCCATATCCAGGGCTCTGTGGTTGGCCCAATGTTGTTTACCATGTATTCTTCTCCTTTACAAGATATTATCGTGTCCAACCGAATGTCAGGGATGTGTTATGCTGATGACACTCAGATATACATTTCATTTCAACCTTGTAACGTGCAGGATGCAATCTCTCAAGCAGAATGTTGTATCAAAGAGATTAAACTATGGTCAATCCAAAATGGTCTTAAACTGAATGATGAAAAAACTGAGATCTTACACCTTACATCTCGATTTCGCAGAAGAATGGAACTTCCTGCAATAAAGATTGACAGTATACTTCCATTGTACCTAGTAAAACAGCCAAAAACCTTGGTGTGATATTCGATCAGAATATGGTCATGGACAAATTTGTTTCAGAGAAATGTAAATCAGCATCCTTCGCTTTATATAAGCTTGGAAAAGTTCGTCAGTTTTTGGATGTAAAGACCACTAAGAAGTTTGTTCAGGCTTTTGTTATTATGTCATTTAGACTATTGTAACAGTTTGTTGTATAATATCTCTGACTCACAGTTACATAAACTCCAGGCAATTCATAATGAAGCTGCATGATTGATCACCCGCACGAAGAAGAATTCTCACATAACCCCTATTTTGAAACAGCTCCATTGGCTTCCTGTTCAGTCACGTATAGTTTTCAAGATACTGTTACTGACTTATCAGTGCCGCCATTCAATGGCACCAGAATATCTCAGTAAGTTCTTGGTCAGGTACGCTCCCTCTCGTAATTTAAGATCAACTCAAAAAAAAAATTTCTCCAATGTCCTGCTATCGCAACAAAGTTTTATGGTGAGCGATCTTTTGCTCATGCTGCTCCCACACTGTGGAACACGGTTCCATGTTATATAAAAGAAGCTCCCACAGTGTTAAAGTTTAAAACTGATCTCAAGACATTTCTGTTCAAAAAGTATTATGAATGAGTTTGGTTCTGCATTTATGGTACACACATTGTACACTACATTTCTTCTTTCTACTTTCATCCCTCTCCTTTAAAGCGCATAGAGACACCACGGTATATAGTAATATGCGCTATTGTATTATAAGCACTGTGTTATACTTCCACTGGAACGATCTGTCCAATCATGTAGATCGGTTACGCGTTACCATATGAAAAGGAAAAAATAGAGACATTCATTGCTGAGAACTTCTCAAAACAGAGACTATTCTCTTCAGGTCTTTGACGGTGATGGTCCACCAGAGAGATAACTGACTACATAGACCAAATAAGATCGTGACGTATTATGGTGTGATCATACGGTGAGACTACACTGCAAACAGTGTTCATGTAAGGCATCAGATAGGGTCTGATAGTTGTGATAAATGACGACTTAATGATGTCGCAGATCACACCATTGTAATGAATACAAGAGAGACAGAAAGAGAGAGAGACTTAGACGTTAGATAAAAAGGTGACCAGAAGCTGCGACTGCTTTGACTCAACGTAAAGATATTAAAAGACTAATTGCATCGGAACGCCGTTTTTCCCCCATTGTAAGAGATCATTTACTTATTCATTGCTATAGTTAAAAAAAAGAAGCAATACACCTTTATACACACACACTTATTTTTTGTTTTTTATATCATCATTACTTGTTACCGATTGAATATCTAAGCGCACTCAATTCGAAATATTTGGTCAGACAGAGTGGATCAAGCTCCTTTCGAATTTGTAAAGATGCCAATCGAATATTACCGTAATATTATTGTAGGTGTCTTTATTGACGAGGAGTCGCATAGTTTTATTTCAGTTCAGCGAAAGACGTTTGTGCGGGTGCACAGTACCGTTATTCCAGTCTTCGAATTTATCTAAGAATATCCTGTTGAAGTATCCTTGTAGTATACATGTTTGTTTGTTTTTAATTGATCTAATTCGCATAATACTAAATTAAAGGGAGAGGCGCGTGCACATTTTTTTTTACTTTTTGTTTCTTTTGTTATAACAAAAAATAAAGAGGGTGTGCGCGCCCGGTACACCCCCCCCCCCCCCCCCCCAGATCCGCCATTGATTAACGCTATACGTCATCGGGGAAAACATGAATTATTGCAATTCGACTTTGACATGATTGACAATTGTTTCACGATTTGAACTTCAAGCCAATTCAAATGTGTTTATCAAAAGCAAGCACAACTTACGAAAATGACTGGGTAAACACATAATGATACTCTATTCAAGATTTTACGTTGTATAACCAACAGGCGTGCCATTGCGCAGACGTCCTGAGAGAACTGCATTGCCTTTGTGTTTGGTTTTTCTGTTTTTCTGTTTAGGTTTCCTTCTCAAGCGAACGCAAAGTGACATTTGTACAACCGAGAAACATGAACAAGGCATAAAACGAGTTCTTCTTGTGTCCTCAAGACCATCAAATCCACTTCCTCAGTGTACAGGTATTTTAGGAGAAATACACCATCATATACGATACTGCTCGTCAAAGGGGGAAATTTTATGGGATTTTTTTTTAAAGTACCTACAGCAAGACAGAGAACGAACTTCCCACTATCGTATATTAAGAATCGATATCTTCAATAGGCGTTGCGTTTTCCCCACACAAGTGCGTAACAATTTGTTTCTTTTCAAAAAGAAATAATAATAATAATAAGCTTGATAAAAGCCGGATCCTATGAGAACAAAAATCATGTGAACATCAAATTGAATATAAAATCGTGTCATTCATGTAAGATGACATATACAGTACTTTGTATTTTGTGTCTGTATAGGCAAAAGAGAAAAAGAAGTTGACATGACGGATATAATTATATCGCACAAGCCACCTGTGAAGGAGAAGACTTTCATATGAGTCTACTGTATAACAATAATTATGTCAAATACATTCGAACATCGTTTAACGAGCTTTCCGTCAGCAAGTTTAGAACTCCCCTTATGTCCTTGACTTACTTGACTTAATTGCACAGGACGTGGTGTCCCCTTGCCCTCCCTCGGGTAACCCTCCTCCATATGCCTCTATCCCTGGCCAGTTCCTCAGCATCCTGTTATAGGCCTATCCTACTTCTAATCTGGTCACTCCAACGCAATGAGGGGCGACCCGGTGGTCTAGGGGTGTCAAAGTTGTTCCTGTATGCCCTCAGGGGCAATCGGTTCTCTGTCATCCGAATGACATGGCCGAACCATTTGTGTTGCCTTTTTGTTACTTCATCATTGATGGTGTTAGTGATATGGAGCTGGCATATGATGTCACTGTTCTTTACTTTGTCCATTAGGCATACCCCGGCAATAGTTCTCAGGCATCTCATTTCGAAGACCTGCAATCTGTCCCTGTCTCCTTTCTTCAAAGTCCAGCTTTCAGCCCCATATGTTGCAATAGGTCTTATAAGTGCTCTGTATATGCGTACCTTCAGAGATCTGGTAATGTCTTTGTTAGTCCAGATATTTTTCCTTAGTCTTCCAAAGGACCAGGCAGCAAGAGTAGTGCGCCTCTTCACATCCTCTGTTACTGAGGGTATCACACTGCCAAGAAATACAAAGTTCTGCACTTTGTCTACACATGTAGCATTGATTGTTATGTCATCTTCTGAGGGTGTCATAACTTTACACTTGGAGGTGTTTATCTTCATACCCCATTTTCCGCAGGCTTCCTCTAGCTTGGTAGTTGATATTTGGAGTTTTTCAAAGACCAGCTCGACCAGGGTAGTATCATCTGCATACCTGATGTTGTTGGTACACATACTACCCATCTTCACTCCGCTGTCTAAGTTTTTGACGTCCGTCATTACAAACTCTAGGAAGATGTTGAATAAACTTGGGGATAAAAGACATCCTTGCCTGACTCCTGTCACAACTGTGAACCACTCTGTAGCTTTCCCATTAACAAGCACAGCACATTTGGATTGCTCATACATATATCTGATTAGATGAACCAGATCCTCTTCCACTCCTATGGCATAGAGACATTTCCACAGTGCTTCCCTCCATACAGTATCAAAGGCGGCTTTAAAGTCTACAAAGTTCCAATGTATGGGAATGCGTCTTTCCTTGGCCTTTTCTAGTATCTGGCGGACTACAAATACTGCGTCTGTTGTACCTCTGGAGCTTCTGAATCCACACTGCTCCTCTGAAAGGTGGTTGTCTATTGTATGTTGGATCCTATTGAGTATCATCCTGCAAAAAACTTTTCCTGGTACAGATAGTAAAACAATAGCTCTGTAATTCACAGGTCTGATTTGTCTCCTTTTTTATACACCGGTGTGATAAGGCCTTTACTCCAGTCCTCTGGTGTTTTCTTTTGCAGAAGAATCTCATTAGCAATCTTTAATATCATTTGCGCCATAGATTGTCCCCCTGCCTTTAATACTTCTGCTGAAATTTTATCAGCCCCAGTAGCTTTGCGGTTTTTCAGGGTCTTAATAGCTGACTCAACCTCTGCCACTGTAAAAGGTTCACTCTCAGGAACTGCAGGAGGTGGATCTGGTATTGATTGCAGGACATTGTCATCTCTTGGGAACTGTGTGTTCAGAT